>NC_051862.1:44731926-44814074 GCF_015732765.1 Culex quinquefasciatus | reverse complement strand
CAAATATGGTCCACTTTTACCGGAGATATTCCGGATTCCGTTGAAATTACCTCGGCCATCCTATTTGGGGTTTTGGTCAATAGAACAAAATCCATTCCACAGAAAAATGCCGGAAATGATGCAAAACTTCAAGGCATCCTTCTAATACATCATCCAGCAAAAATAATGGACATGGTTAAGTCATACGGGGCACTGGAACCGGTTCCATCTGGGCACCAATCGACATCAGCTCAGTGAACCGTTTTCGGTTGGAACCTGTTTCGGTGCCCGAAGGTCTTGGCCATGCCATGTGTCTATGCAGGATGATGTATTAGAATGATGCCTGAAGTTTTGCATCATTTCCGGCATTTCTGTGCAATGGTTTTTGTTCTATTGACCTTCCAAATAGGAGGGTCGAGGTACCCCAACGGAATCCGGAATATCTCCGGTAAAAGTGGACCATATTTGTCCCCCATCTGACAGTTCAAAATATAGACAAATCTGGATCTTTTGCAACCGGAAGCATCCAATTAGGTCAATTCTACCAAAAGTTATGAGATTTTTAAGAAAAAAATAGGGGTCAAATGACTACCCGAGCGTTTGAGTGTTAAGCATGTTTGGGCTGGATTAAAAGTATTTTTAATTTTTATGAAATTTCAATGTACAGCACCGCAAAAACTTTTTTTTTTTTTGCAAAAAAATAAATTATTGTCAATAACGTCATGATTCGAATTCCCGGACGCTTCGAAACCCGGACACTTCATCTTGTTTTATCAATTATTTGGATATAAGTTCGCATTATGAATGTCAAAACTGTGTGATTTGATGAATTCCAATATCAACTTTTATTTAAAGTTTGTTTGAACGCTATAGTTAATGTCAAAACAATTAAATACAATAAAATTGTAAATTTACCAAAAATGCGAAACATTTCACTAGTAACATTTCACAGGCGTTCGAAGCACCGGGAAGGCACAGCAGAAATGAGTGGTTTCGATTTCTTCAATTCTAGAAAATTTGTATATAAACTATCGATTGTTTTGATGTCAACAGCTTATTTGAGAGCTAGAGAATGCCTTTCACTAACATTTCAGTCCAGTGTCCGAGTGTCCGGAATTCGAAGCAAAAGTGTCTGGATTTCGAATCAGCTTTTATCAGTGTCCGGGATTCGAAGCACAACAAGTCATTTTAATTTACAAATTGTGATGAAAAATTGTTAGAAAAGACATATTTTGCGTGCATTTTCTTGAAACTGACTGTTAATACTACATCCTGATGATGATTCAAATGTTGAAACCATGGCTCGTAAATTCAATGTTTAAACTTTTTTTTATTTTTTTTTGAAAAATAATTTGATTAAAATGTTGACGATTAATACTTGTTTTACTAACATTAAAACGAAAACGTATAAATTTTTTTCAATTAGAAAGATTTTTAGACAATATATTTCTGTCTTTAAATGGGGTTTAACAAATGGATATATCATTTACTTTGATGTTAAATAAAAAGATAAGCATTAAAATGTTTAAAATAAACATTAATTTTGAAAAAGTATAAAATTATATTACAATACGTTTTGCCCGCGGGCCATACATTGGTCACCCCTACATTAAATTAAATACAATTAAGCCTCAAGCCTCACACTTAATTAGACCATTACATTTTCCATCCTTTACAATTTAATGAAAACATATTTATCAGAACCGAGATATGAGCATCATCATGAGAGACCACCCACGGTTGTCCTTCTCCGTTGCTGAACCGAACCGTAATATCCTTTCAGCACTACTGATCATAGGCTTCGACTATCAAGTGGTATTTCCCTTATCAACAGCATGTATGAATGCGCTGAAAAGATAAAACACCATGATTTCCAGAACAAGATCGGTTGCGAATAGGTAACAGTCATTGGCACCAACGGCGCCCGCCATGTCAGTTTGTAGATCTCGATTTTAAGGGACGGGAATGTTAGTTAGCGCAGGTTGCTACTAGGGCAGCTGATTTACTCTGTGCTTACACCCCACAAGCGCCAGAAACCTGAAAATTGGTTAGTAGGATAGGGTGTTTGGCCAGGATTCATCATAGAAGATGATCATTTAGTTCATAAATTTGTTACGGAATAGACGCGACGAACTCAATCATCAATTGCCTTCCGATCTTCTTTCTGTTAGCTAGATAAGGTATTGATTTTCGTTGCCTCTCGAGCTACGATGCTATGGAGAGGGCTTAACACACAAACAACCGACGTCGAGCCCTCCGAGCTACGGAGCTATGGGAAGGTCTTTTCAACACAAAAAAGACTCGCGCACCACACGACGTTCTTGATGAAACAAAATAATTTTGTTACGCGATAAACCTAACGAACTCGGATCGTTTTTATCGAAAACTATATCACAATTCACGACAAAAATGCGAAACAAAAGGCACACACAAAAAAAAAACACTTTTCACTCCGAATGTTTTTACGACCACGCGCTCCCTTTGCCAATTATGCACTCTATTTATCAGAACCGAGATATGAAAAACTTTCTATAAATTTTTAATTTTCCCGTAGTTTATCGAAATAGATCAAAGCTGTTAAATGTTAATTGCGCTTAAAAAAAATGCTCTCTTTTTTCTTCATATTTTTAAGCTTATTTTATTTTTTGTGAGTATTTCTTGGCTAACCAAAACAGTGAGAGCGTGACTCGTACCCATTCCTATTTTACACGTAGAAAAAACACAATTCCCGTAATCGTGAAGTGTGTTAATGAATTTGAGAACCACGAAGGAATTTATTTGTGAATATGGTGCATTTGCACTATTGAAAGATTTGACAGAAACGTGCACGCCTCCTTTTGGCGAGTGGAAGCATTACGCGACAATTTTTGGAATGACGGTGTGCTTAGAAATACCGTCATGATACGAATTCCCGGACGCTTTGTAACCCGGACACCTCATCTTGTGTTATCAATTATTTGGATATAAGTTCGCATGATGAATGTCAAATCTGTGTTATTTGATGAATTCTAACATCAACTTTCATTTAAAGTTTGTTTGAATGCAGTAGTTAATGCCAAAACAATTAAATAAAATAAAATTATAAGTTTATCAAAAATGTGAAACATTTCACTGAAATATTTCATAGACATCCGATGCACCGCAGAAGCAGAAAATTATGGTTTTGATTTTCTAAAATTCTAGCAATTTTTTATACAAAATATCGTTTTTTTATGTTAACAGCTTATTTGAGACCTAAAGAATGCAATTCACTAACATTTCCGTCCAAATATGTGCGGTTCATAAGGAAGATCGAGTGTCCGGAATTCAAAGCAATAGTGTCCGGATTTCGAATCAGCTTTTATCAGTGTCCGGATTCGAAGCACAACAAGTCATTTTAATTTTAAATTGTGATGAAAAGACATATTTTGCATGCATTCTCTTAAAACTGACAGTTTATACTGCATCCTGATGATATTTCTACATTTCCAACTTGCTACATGATTTTTTGCCAGCCATAACAAAAATGTAATGCTACTAAGTGTCCGGATTTCGAATCATGACTTTATTATTATTTTGCAGTTTATGATTTATATTTCACTCAATGAAGATTTTTTTAACATCGATGAAAGTTTTTGTGAAGTGTGGCAATCGCATAACCGAATCAAATGAGATAGGGGCAGAGTAATTTTTTCAAGTTGTTTGCCTAAAATTTATTGAAACACTCTTTCGAAATATTGATTTAAATTAGATTTGATTCAATAATAATGCTTTTTATGTGCATTTTTTCGATAGAACAAACTTTTACAATCATATTATAACATAATGCAAATAATTTTCCTAAAAATTTACCAGTAATTCACATTTTTTCGAAGATTTCCAGCAAATCACCAAAAAGCGTTTTTATGGTCAATTTATTAGCTATATATTAAATCATTTTTACATTACGTTTGATCGTTAAATAAAATCTAAATAAAATAGGGGAAAGTGAGGCAAGTGTAACAAGCTAAGGAAATGCACGTTATGTGTGTGTGTGCAACCAAGCTAAGGAAATGCACGTTATAACCCATTAAAAACATTAATAAATGTGTCGGATTTTTTTAAAATCATCTTATTCCATTGACTGAGACTTCAATAGAATAAGTTAAAAAAAATCCTGTTTTCTAATGTAAAAAATTGATTTTAATTTTTTGATTTTCCGTACGTTCAACTCAACTAGTGGGGCAAGACGAGCAACCCGTTGGGGCAAGAGGAACAATGCATGAACAAAACATGTTAATTTTCTAACAATCGAACTGTTATCACTTAGATACATCAGATTAAAATTTATTTGATACGTTTCTTTTATTTTTAAATTAAAAAATAATATTTTACTAAAAGTTTGATCGTTTTTTCGAAAAAAATTATTACTTAGATGATAATAAGAAAATTTTCATGATATCACTATATTTTGTATGGACAATTTTTTTAACAATTGTTTATCATTTTTTAAGTACTTTTATGTATTTATTTCACAATAAAATATGTTGTTGTAGAAATTCGTATTTTTTCCATACTAAAACCCATATGGTACACTTGCCCCACCTGATCATGATTTTTTAAAAGCTCTCAACAAAAATTACCAAAAGTTAAATCATACTTTATAATAGGTGCAAGTCATTGGTAGGGACACTACTGATCTAGGAAAAATAGCATTTTGATAAAAAAGAGCCTTAAAATGAACCCTAAGCCTTATTTTGTACTTTCCAAATATGATAAGAAAACAAAGGTTTTGAAAAAAATCATTCAATCTTAAGCCCAGTGGCGTTTACGTCGTTTTGGCGGTTATGTGGTAGAAGAATCAGCTGATTGCATTGCTAGTAACAATTCCTCATACTGGAAATAATCAAAATTGTAAAAATGACGGCCGTACGAGCGATTGTTCCTCTTGCCCCATATGGTCGTCTTGCCCCACCTTCCCCTACATCAAACGCTACATTTTACCACGCATTATGATCGTTAGCGAAACTGCCACACTTTGCTGAAAATGTCAAATTTTTCATTATAAGGCCGATGCCGGCTCTGGCCAAGGTCGAGGGGAGGGGGGCAAAAAATATAAATATTGAGATAACAAACCAAAACGAAAGATTTGACAAAAACAACATTTTAGCGAAAAAAAGCTTTTTGCGATACTACACATCGAACATTTTCAAAAATTCAAATGATTATTAAATCAACCCAAACCGGCAAAAAATGATTTTAAACGCAGGGGAATACATTTTAAATTGATTTCAACTGATTGCACTTCAATTTCCATAGAAATTTTGAAGGTTTCTAAAAAAATATTTTTTTGCCCCGATTTGTTGGGCTAACTTTGAAGAAGAGGGGAGACAAAAACTTTTTATAAAATGTGTACCAGAATGAGCGCTATTTTCCCTTAAAACTGCTCAAACTGTACATATCTGGAGTTTTTTTTTTTTTTAAAGGTCCAATAAACCAAATTTTCAGTTTTGGCTTTTTGGGTGTTTTTTAATACCCCTGACTCAAGGCGGTTTCAAAAAAACCCAAAAAGCAAAAACTGGAAATTTGGTTTATTGGACCTTTTAAAAAAAACTCCAGATATGTAGGCTGTCTCTCCGAACACCGCTGAAACAACAGCGAACCTGGCGGAAAAAAATCTCTTCGAATTCTTCAATAAACGTGAATCTATTCCTTCGTGGTTCTCATATTCATGAACACAACTCACGATTTCGGGAATTGACTTTTTTGTGTATGCGTGACCGACAAACCGCTCTAATTCTCCAAACAAATATTTAAGAAAACTCTTTTCCCCTCGATTTGAAAATTTGAGAATTGGTTGACAAATTAATGTTCGTTGTTTTTGATTTGCGAAAGTTTCTGTTTGTTTATTGTATTCAATCATTTTTAAGACAGAGATATGCTGTTGAGGGGTTAATTAATAACCTAGAGAAAAATCCCCCAGAGCTGAAAATTTTAAGCCAAAAAAAGGCAACACGGTGCAGCACACACGTGCGGTTATGAAAAGTGGTGCTCCAAAACCCCCAGCGAAAATAATAACCATTTCTCTCTCTTAAGGGAAGAGGGGCCAAGACACGCACTTGTTGTTTGGTGGAAAAAGGTCCCCCAACTCCACAGCGTGGAAAACTGTTTCAACTTTTCGGGGCTTTTGTTCCGCGCGCCATGGTGTGAGTGTGTCCTTTCGGTGTTTTCAGCCAGGGTCACGTCCACCGTTCGGGGGGAAAGTATCGCGTTTCACGACAACTACCCGCACTCTCTAACTTTCTGCCTCGAAGGGGAGGATGAAGTTGGCCACTTTTGGAGGTTGGGGAATGGCTCAGAATGGCCCGGAATGGCAGCCAGGGGACTGTCCCCGTTCCACTTTACGAGTTGATACTGCTCAGAGGTTCTGGGTTTTGGTGTTGTGGCGTTTTTCTGCTCAATTTCAACTGTGAATGCAAACTTTTCCCGGGGCGAAAAAGTTATGATGTGTAAAAATTTTCGGTGGAGTCGTTCCGCGATGCGGTTACTGAATGGTCGAGAAGTGATGAGGAAAAAGAATGCTCTTTTTTGGACAAAAAATATGTTAAGCCTTTTTTTGAATCAATTTTCACAAAGAGTAATTTTTGATTTTTTTACTTTTTTATCTTATTATGCGGAAATTGTTTAACAAATTGTTAACCCTCAAAAATGTTGGTAAGAAAAATATATTCAATTTCCTAAGCAATTCCATTTTCGGAATCCGGAAAGATTTGCTCAAGTATTGGAAATAAATTATATTTAAAAATTATCATAACGGTTCCTACCAAAAACAACACATTCTGTTTTTACCACTAAACAATAAAACTTATTTTCTCCAACAATCTCTTCTCCTCCTAACTTTGCCCCCCAGGAGTGATTTGAACCAATTTTTTGTCTACCATTTGCGCAAAAACCTTCCCCCATTTTCCGAGTTCCATGAGTGGGACTCGACTCCCCTCTTCTGCCTTATCTCACGTGGGCTATACACGAGCTTATCTACGTTTAATCTCTATGATTAAACTTTTTCCACCTCTCCCCCTGAACCTTGCTGCGATTCCTGCAGAGGTCAATGAATCATACACGCACATAGTGGGAACGGGTTCTGGTTAACCCTCAACTGTTCAGGGTTTTAGAAATAGTCACTTGAAATGTTTAAAAAGTTTAATTTTCATAAAAAAGTAATTTTTTCTGTCATGTCATGTTTTTTATTATTTTTGCTTGAAAAATTGGGAAATCAACTCAGTTGTACATTCTGGGGAAATCGTCCCCCAACCCCTAGTTTGAGGGCAAAATTTAGGCAACTCAACTTAACCCACATAATGACACGGTAATTTTTAGCCATTCTGGTCGTATTCCTTTTTCCTGACAGGTCAAAAAATTTGCCTCATTTATTTCGGCTGCCAAACTAGAGCTGGAATGTTAGGGGGGCTCCCTAGTATGTGTCTGCAGGTTAAGGAATTCTCGACCGAAGCTGAAGAGAGTTGGGCGAAAAGACTCCGCAGCCTCGTTAGGTTCGGTATTAATGGATACGCCCTTGACGGTTGTAAAAATACCACCACCTTTGGGGGAGGACTCCCTCGGAGGAAAAACTGCCCACCCAAGTGCCGTAAAAGGCGTTTTAATGATAGTCATTTGTTTTATTTGAACGTTTTTCGGGCCGAGCAGAGGCCACCAATTTAAGGTTCCGAACAGCAACAACAAAAAGCACAGATAATAAAACTGGTTGGGTTTTCTCACTGTTTGTATCTCTTTTTTATTTTTACGGAAGCTTTTACCGTTCTCGTTGTGGTTGCCATAGTGGAGCTTTGCAGGGTTGGATTAGTGAGGTGATTTCTTTGCTGCTTCTCTGTGATTCATTGTTGTATTCAAATTAATGGCAATTTGTTTTAGTTTTCGATGATGTTTTTCATCGGCAAAAGAAAAAATAAAAATAAATGGAATAATAAACATAAATATTACATATTTTAACAAACACATTTCCAAGAATTTCAACACGAATGTTTCCGCTGTTCAAAATGAGTTTCCTCGCCGTCATCATTCGCCCTTGTACTTACAGCAAAACTCCAATATTGACTGAGTTTTCAATTTGCTACAGTTTGCAAACGCCAGCGCACGCAAACACACATCGTTGCAAAGTATTGCGCGTGGTTTCCCTGCTTATCTCCCTCTCGGACGCTACAATTAGCGCTCGCTGGCTGGCGGAAAAAAAAAGTTTTCAAAATGAAAGCCACCCCCTCACACAACTTTCCCAATTCTCTCCCCCCACTTAAAGTGGGCACAGCGTAGAACAGATAGCGAACCCCACAGCGAATGCTCCGGTGGTACTCGAGTGAAACTTTTCCGCTTTTCCCGGCGCTGATAGGAAAGGAACAAGGTGAAACCAGAACCACTCCAGAACTCTGTGCTCTGGGTTTCTGATTATCAAGTGCAAACCTGGATTACCGTTTCCGCGTTTGCCGAACCTGTGACCGACCGCGGGAAAATGGATGGCCCTGGCACGGAAAGTTTGGAAAAGTTTAATTGAGCTTTGAAATGTCATTTGTGAAAAATTTAGCATAAAATAATTTTGACAATTTAAAAGAAATGCAATGTTCAAAAAAATTATACGTAAAAAAATAACTAAATTGAATTTTTTTCAACAATGAATACTGGAATCGTTATTTTAATTAACGAAACCCTTTTAACATTATTTTTATTTCATTATTTTCATTCATTGAAAAGAGGAACTTCGAAAATCGAAAATAGAACCTGTTTTAGAAGTTATAATAATATTGCATAGCTTTTCATTATATTTAAAATCATTTTATTCAAACTTAGGCTGGTACAAATATTTTTAAAAGTTTTTGTCACCCCCCCCCCCCTTCAAAATTGGCCCGAAAAATCAGGGGGCAAAAAAAATATTTTTACAATAAACTTCAAAATTTCAATGAAAATTCAAGTGCAACCAGCTGAAATCAAATTAAAATACATTCTTCTGCGTTTTAAATCATTTTTAGCATGTTTGGGTTTATTAAAAAACCTTAAGATTTTTTAAAATTTTTGATGCAAAATCTTTTTTTTCGATACAATTTTTGTTTTTGTCAGATCTTAGATTTTTTGAAAACTAATGGTTGCAAAACAACTGAACAAGTGTAAAATGCATTTTAAAACACATTTTTCATTTAAATGTGTAGACTATGGCTTGTTATTTAAATTTTTATATTTTTTTATTTTTTTGCCCCCCCCCCCCCTTGACCTCGGCCAGGGCCGAGGGACAAAAACTTTTTTAAATATTTGCATCGGCCTTAACATTACTGATAAAATGTGAACGACAGAAACATTAAAATTTTCGAATGCACAGAAAAAGCTCTTTATTCTCTTTCTTTTTCCATGATTCTTGAATAAAATACAAATCTCATGATATTTCATGAAAGGATAGGATTAACTGAGTTAATTTTACGAGTGACTGTGAGCATGGTTTACGTAAGGCAGTCCCGATCAGACGGTAATAACTAAATTCATGCCATTTCAATAACAAATACTGTTAAAATAACAGAAAATGTTATGGAATATTCTTGAAAAATCCATTTTTGCATAAAAGTTCAATAACAGTTTATGTTATCATAACACAATTTGTGATCGGTCTGATATTGATTGAAAGCCAGAAAAACTTGGGAATAACATTATTTGTTATGGAAGAATACCTCCAATTGTTATTGGGATGATCGGATTAGTTGTTAAAATAACAAAAAATAATAACAAAGATTTGTTCGAAGAATAACGTAAAATGTTATTAGTCTGTTATTAGAATAACAATCCAATAACAAAAAAATCATAACGGCGAATAACAAATCTTGTTATAAATAACATAAAATGTTATTGGCCTAGTATTTTCAAATAACAAAGAATGTTATTCCCAAGTTATTTCCGTCTGCTCGGGGTTGCAAATATTTTTTGAATTCAAGTGTTAATACCATCGATTGTAATTTCAATTATTATTATTTTTGCCCTTTCCCCTCGACATAAACTTCAGAAAATGCGATAGCTTAATGTATAAAAAAAAAGATTTTTGAAGTCTCGAAAAAAATCAGATCAATGAAAATGAAAAAAAAAGAACAAAAATTTTTCGAAAAATTTATCAATATTTTTTCAAAAGACTTGAATTTTGCATAAACAGACGTGCTAAAAAAAGCCTTTTTGCAATTCCGTCGTGAAACTACTTACTTTTCCTGTCATTCTTGAACGACGAAATAGCCTACTTTTCTGTACCAAAAATAACAGAATCGAATGGCAACACTTTTCAAAATAAATGCTGAAAAGTTGAACTTGTTTCGAAAAGTAACACTTTTCAACATTTTTTTTATTTAAACGATTTATTGACAAAATACATGAAAATTTGACATAAAATTTCACTCAGTGTGTGTTTTTTGGAATTGCAAAAAATGTTGAATGCAACACGTTGCAAACTTGATTTTTTCAGCACTCTTCGTATTTATCCAACTCGGTGAACCTCGTTGGATAAATGTACGACTCGTGCTGAAAAAATCCTTTTTTTGCAACTTGTTGCATAAACTACTATTTCAGTATTGATAATAATTTTTAGCATGGTTGAACTAGTTTGAACGTATTTAGAATTTTTGTTAAATGTAATGTCAATGTTTTCAAGAGACGAAGGATCTTAACCTTGAAAAATGCTTTAGGCTCACTGTTTGAAAATTTGTCTACAATGGATTTGCTATTTTTTTTTAATTTTGGGGTTTTCAAAAAATAATAACTTGTTATCAAAATTTAAAAAAAAAATCAATTTGGCAAAAAACATGAAACTGGTAATTGTTTTAAATAATTAAAAATATTTTTATTATGAATATCAATATTTTAATAAGCTTTTTTGTTGATTATGTTATTTGAATTGTTTGTTAAAGAAAGCAAGTCCAAAATTATAAATTCTCTAGTAAAATGTATTACAAGAGGAGCAATAATTCACTTATTTTTTTTTATTTTACTTAAGTTTTTTAAGAGAGCTTATGACAAAGAAGCCATTTGAAAGGATAGATATATTCAAATGTTAAAGGGAACCAAACAAATCCATTTTGGAGCAAAAAAAGAGGGAAGTTCAAAAATTATTAAAAACAAATTAAAACCATTCATGAAAATTGCTAAGCACAAATCTTTTTTTTCTAAAAAAACACCATTTTAAAGTTCTAGATATTTGAGGGTAACAGTCTTTTTTCCTTTTTTTAAAGATTCAATTCTCCAAGAAAAAAGTTGTCAACACTTTTCATTGCCTCTAAAAATGGTTTTTCGGAAACACCTTGTTAATGAGAAATGAAAAAAATACTGCCCAAAAATAAGCAGATTATCGAAAAAATATTTTTATTTATTATATAGACGATAAAATGATCGGAAATGCCTTATTTGGTCATCCCTGAAAATTTCAGCTAAATAAAAGACTTTAGAAATAATGATTTTTTTTAATCAAAAAAAAAAAACTGCATGTGGGTAATTCTCTGCCAACTCACACAGCAGTTGCCCCGACCCCTCTTCGATTTGCGTGAAACTTTGTCCTAAGGGGTAACTTTTGTCCCTGATCACGAATCCGAGGTCCGTTTTTTGATATCTCGTGACGGAGGGGCGGTACGACCCCTTCCATTTTTGCACATGCGAAAAAAGAGGTGTTTTTCAATAATTTGCAGCCTGAAACGGTGATGAGATAGAAATTTGGTGTCAAAGGGACTTTTATGTAAAATTAGACGCCCGATTTGATGGCGTACTCAGAATTCCGAAAAACGTATTTTCATCGAAAAAACACTAAAAAGTTTTAAAAATTCTCCCATTTTCCGTTACTCGACTGTAAAAAATTTTGGAACATGTCATTTTATGGGAAATTTAATGTACTTTTCGAATCTACATTGTCCCAGAAGGGTCATTTTTTCATTTAGAACAAAATTTTTCATTTTAAAATTTCGTGTTTTTTCTAACTTTGCAGGGTTATTTTTTAGAGTGTAACAATGTTCTACAAAGTTGTAGAGCAGACAATTACAAAAATTTTGATATACATACATAAGGGGTTTGCTTATAAACATCACAAATTATCACGATTTTACGAAAAAAAGTTTTAAAAAAGTTGGTCGTCATCGATCATGGCCGTTCATGGTCACCCGCGACAGACACGGACGACGAAACAAAGAGAAACGCAAAAAGTAACTTTTTCAAAACTTTTTTTCGTAAAATCGCGATAACTTGTGATGTTTATAAGCAAACCCCTTATATCTATACATCAAATTTTTTGTAATTGTCTGCTCTACAACTTTGTAGAACATTGTTACACTCTAAAAAATAACCCTGCAAAGTTAGAAAAAACACGAAATTTTAAAATGAAAAATTTTGTTCTAAATGAAAAATGACCCTTCTGGGACAATATAGATTCGAAAAGTTCATTAAATTTCCCATAAAATGACATGTTCCAACATTTTTTACAGTCGAGTAACGGAAAATGGGAGAATTTTTAAAACTTTTTTAGTGTTTTTTTCGATGAAAATACGTTTTTGGAATTCTGAGTACGTCATCAAATCGGGCGTCTAATACATAAAAGTCCCTTTGACACCAAATTTCTATCTCATCACCGTTTCAGGCTGGAAATTATTGAAAAACCTCTGCATGTTCAAGGAAGGTCGTACCGCCCTCCGTCACGAGATATCAAAACGGACCTCGGATTCGTGATCAGGGACAAAAGTTACCCCTTAGGACAAAGTTTCACGCAAATCGAAGAGGGGTCGGGGCAACTTTTCCCGATTTCGTGTGAGTTGGTAGAGAATTACCCATGTCTATTTTGATTTTTTTGATTCCAATTAAGTTGTTGCAAATCAAATCAAAATTAAATTATTCGCTCTACAGCATTGCCTTGGCGTTCTTGATTGCGAGATTCCTACTCGAAGCTAGGTGTCCGAAGGCTTGATTGCTGAGGCAATTGCAAACCTCTTTTTACACCTAAGTTTTCCATCCACCCCGGGATTCGAACTGACGACCTTTGGATTGTTAGTCCAACTGCCTACCAGCGACTCCACCGAGGCAGGACCCAGGGAGACGACTCCTACACCTGGACTGAGCTAACGACCTAATCCTCTAGGTTAGACCGGGGCCAACATTTACTTCCCCATCCGACGGAAGGCGTAGTCAGACAAATCTCGTCTCGAAAAATGCCACCGGGACCGTCTGGGATCGAACCCAAGCCGACTGGGTGAGAGGCAATCACGCTTACCCCTACACCACGGTTCCCGGTTGCAAATACACCACGGTTGTTGCAAATATTTTACAAAATTTTTGTCTCCCCTTGATAAACGCAATTTTTTTTTCAAAAATCCCCAAAATTTGAATCAAATTTTAACTCTTTACTGCCCAAGTTTTTTTTTCGAAATATTTTTTTTGCGTGTTGTTCACATTTTTGCCTTTCTTACTAAAGAAAGGTATAGGTTTTACTTTAAGCCAGGACGTCATTTCCAGCTTCGTAAATATGTTGATTCAGCATGAATTTTAAACAGAAAAATCGCTAAAAAATCACACTGCATCGATTTTCGACGCTCTATCGATTCCCCCTTGATAGAACTCGTCTATCTCGAACCCTCGAATTTTGAGAAAATAAATTCCGTGGAGGTCGAGTGATGTTCGTATGTGGTAAAATTTTGCAAAATTTTGTGTCGCGCCGTTCTCAGCTCCCATAAATCCGATTTCGATTCTCCTAAATGCAGATGAAAGCTAGTGTGCTGAACCTGGGCGAGTTGCCGCGCAAATTTCGAATTATCCATCTGTTTTCGGATGCGGCCAGTACACAGTTTCCAAATGAAAATATGGTCCAATTTTTTCATTTTCATATCTTTTATTTATCTCAAAAATTGCATTTTTCGAGCTCTACAACCTCCCAAATTTTCATCCAGATTCATAATATGGTTCTGGAGTTAGAGCCGTTTGATTGACCAACCATAAGAAACAAAATCCCTAAAAAAAGGTAAAAGCCCACCTGGTGACCTTCGCCAACATTTTTCATTTCTGATTTTATTCGAAATTTCTTGCTACATTCATAGTACAGACCATGAGTGAACATCTGAAACAAATTTGACATCGATCGGCAATCCCGATCAATTTTTAGAACGATTTACTTTTTGCCTTTCTTACTAAAGAAAGGTATAGGTTTTACTTTAAGCCAGGACGTCATTTCCAGCTTCGTAAATATGTCGATTCAGCATGAATTTTAAACCGAAAAATCGCTAAAAAATCACACTGCATCGATTTTCGACGCTTCGCCGCCAAGTCGACAAGTTGTCAAGTTGAGCTTCGAATACTGGCGCTAGAATGCTGGCGCACATATGTTTTGGTTCGACTTATACTCGTTTGTAGTAGCTTGTCTACCGATGTTTCCTTCAACATGTAAGATATCGTAGCTTTTCGGTTTCTTTTGCTCTGTCCGTTTTTGCATAACTGTCCAATGTTTATGCAAAATTTTTTTGGACATAGGACATTCATCCGGGTACAATCAATTTGTTTCCCGTGTGCTCCTAAAATCGCCTTTAAGTAGGCTTCATTTGTCGTGTCGTTTTATTTAACAGAGTTCATTGGATTCCAATAAGAGCTTTCGAAGCTTCTAAGCTTTATATCGTTTTCAAAGTTTTCAATGCTCGCGACGCCAATGGCTATCTACCGAAGGTATTGCGATTGAGTGTGTAGTGGTGCGGTTGTAAAAATATCTATCTCTGACTCTCTCACTTTCGTAGACGCTGAATGGCAAGCTTCCCACAGTGCGGTTAACTCGGTTTTGCTTTGCGCCTGCTTTGTTCGGTTTTTGGGCTCGTACCAAAACTAGAAAACCAAAACCGCGGTGTGTGTCGTCACTTGCGCATTGGAAGCTAAGAATTTGTACGATTAAAAATATTCGATAGGTGAAAATTGTGTTTTCAATTTCTTTTAGAAAACACATCATTAATAATACCTTGCTTTCATCATAAGATTTTTTGTATCAAGTCGATGTTGTGAATTGAGAGAAGTTATATTCTTTAGTAAGAAAGGCTCTATCTCACCCCTGGTGGGATTAAATCGGGTTTTTTGCTATAAAATGGCACCACTATCATTAAAATTGTAAAAATATGCGTAGAGGCAATGTTTTGGACACAGAAAAAATTACTGCATATCTAGTGATAGTTAAAATATAGGAAATGGTAGTTAAAAGCACAGCCAAAGTTGACCCCTATAAAAATACATTTTTAAAAACATTGGCAAAGTCACATTAAACAAGTAAAACTTCCAACCCATAAGTTTTGTAAATTGTTAAGTGTTTTTCTTTCCAGATCAAAAATTGGTTATAAATAGATTTTAAGCGTTTTTTTTTTCAAATGAAACCCTTCTAAAGGCGCAGCTGAGCAATAAGCTTAACACAATTTCAAATGCATTCCTGTGCGTTAAAGTGAATTTCGAAATATTTTGAGACTAAGGTACTTTTCTTTAAAACTTAGATTTTTTGAAAACTAATGATTGCAAACCGACTGTACTGCTGTATAAAGCAATTGCCTTGCCATTTTTTAATTGAAATGTGGAAATTCTGGTCTGTTCCCCAGGAGCCGAGAGACAAAAACTTGAATAATATTTGCTTCGGCCTCAAGATGATTTGTTTGAAAAAACAAAACAGAAAATGTCATTTAATATAAATTAGTTTTCCTTTTTTGAATAAAAAAAATCTGGTTTTATTAAATTTAAGTATGGGGTGCATGTAAAATATTTTATTAATGTTACAATTTCTTTAAGAAACTATAAAAATAAGTTTATTTAAATCATAAAATATAAAGTTACACAAAACTTAATAACATAATTATGGGAAAAATGATTTCATGATAATTTGTTGACATCTAAAAAAGTTTTGTAAAGATAAGTTTGAAACAACATTACTGTTCTATATGGATTTTCAAAATATGTTATTTTACATTGGAATATTGTAGTGAAAAATTGTTGAATGTGAGAGAAAAATGAGCATAACTTTACAATCAACATTGATTGTATGTAAGGACCTAAATCTGAAACAATTCTACTGTGATAGCTGTCAAATATTGTTGTAAAATCTTTTTAAGTTTAAGCTTCAAAGGATGGATCTTATTTTATACAGTCCAGACTCGATTATCCAAGGGCCTTAATTTCATTTCGGATCATCGATACTTTGGATAATCGAATCAAGAAAAAAAATTGTTTTTCCTTGTCTTATTTTTGATTTTTGAGCTTAAATAATACCCTTAAAGTATTCTAAAGTGATCTAGAATTTTAAATCCAAGTTGGTGGTCAAAATGACAGTGATGAAACAAAAAAAAAAATGCACTTTTTAATTTAAGAAAGAAGAACTCTTAAAATTTTAGAAAATTTCAGGGTTGGAAGATTAACTTGTTTTATGTGACTTTGCCAATGTTTTTAAAAATGTCATTTTTTTAGTGGTCAACTTAGGCTGTGTTTTTCACTAACATTTCCAATATTTTCAGTAAAAAGAAGTATGCAGTAATTTTTGTAGTGTCCCAGACTATGCCTCTACGCATTTTTTGCAATTTAAATGATGATGGTGCGATTCTATAGCAGAAAATGTGAAAAACATGCAAAAAATTGAATAAGTGACTGTAAAAACATGAAAAATTAGAAAGGCGAAATGTAATTATATTAGGTGGTAGAGTAGGCCAAATAACACCAAAAACAAACAAGATAAATGCAAATTAAAATACTAAAAATGAAACAAGAAAAACATAAAACAAGAGAAGTAAAGTTTTTCGTAGAACAAAAGTTGCTCAAAATGACCTACTAAACACGGGAAAAATAAATATTTTCGAAAAAAAAATTGGGCAGTAGAGGGTTAATTGGCATTCAACCATTCAAATTTGACTAAAACGAGGTCGCAGAATTCAAATTTGATGTTAAAAATAAGAAAATACAAAACATTTTGAATATTTTAAAATACTTTTATTTATTTTGAAATTTAAGGAATAAAAACTTGAAATATAAAATAAATATTAGGATGTAACAAAAAAGGCTTTTTGGCGGGCATTCAGGGGTTTGTTCCGGTGGGCATACTGAGCCTAAATCCCAAATATGAGCTTGATTGGACGTCACAGGAGCTGGCGCTCTGCCCTTCAATTTTAAATGGGATTTTACCCGTAAAAAAAGATTTTTTCAAAAATGTCACTTTTTGAGGCATTTTGGTCACCAATGCGTTAACCAAAAATTTCACTGGCGTGTAAGCCAGATCCTTGCACATCTTTTGGTATATATAACATTGAAGTTTGGAGCATCCTGGAGCTCGGTATAGACCTTCAAAGTTTGGCATTTTTTCCAAAAATCGGCCCTGGCAAAAAGATATGCTTCGCACCTCGCGACGCCCGAGACGCCATTTGATTTTGCTTGGACCGATTTTTCGAAAAAATGCCAAACTTTGAAGGTCTATACCGAGCTCCAGGATAAACTTCAATGTTATATATACCAAAAGATGTGCAAGGATCTACACGCCAGTGAAGTTTTTGGTTAACGCATTGACCTCAAAATGACATTTTGAAAAAATTTTTTACGGGTTAAATCCCATTTAAAATTGAAGGGCAGAGCGAAACACTCAGGGTCATAATGCTTAGGAACAAACCTGAATGCCCGCCAAAATGTCATTTTTGTAACATCCTAATAAATATATAGCTCAACAAATATGATTCAACTCATGTACGGAAGATATTGGTCAAATTTCTGGAATCTCATAAGCTAAAATTTATGTTGCCCTTATTAATTTGCAGTTTTGTTTTTCATGTTTCAATATCAACTTATTTTCTATTTATGAAATAGTCTGCTAACATAATCAAAAGAAAGAGAATTATTTATAGTAAAAAAATGATTTTCCTCTTTCCGTTACCATGCAAAATACTTTTGCTGACGCTTCGGAAATCCACTCTCCCTAACAGTAGACACTCCATTCCCACGGCGAAGCAGTGCAGCAGGGGCAGGGGGTGAGGAAAAGTTCAGCACGTTTAACACGCGGGAAAAAAAGCTTCCACCCGCACAAGTGCAAAAGCTCGTTATGAGTGGAAATATTTTAAAACTCAATTTCCCCAGCCCTGGCTGCTAATAGGTTGAACCAGGTCAGCACTCTGTGCCGGTTCGGTTGGTCCACGAGTAGATTCACGAGTGTTGAAAATTAGCTAATTTACCTGGATGCTGCCAGGCGAGCTGGAGTTGGAGCAAACAGTTACACAATCCGGAAGGAGGGGTTCGGGGGAAAAAATTCTGGGAAAGTGATGGAAAATTTTCCTCCCCTTAAAAAAAAAACGCGAAGCAAAATGGAAAAGTGCTGCCTTGATTGTTTTATCGCACCAACCCAAAGGTTGACTGTGGGTAAAATTGGAAGAGTTTTCCTGTTTCCCCGTGGCAGCAGAGCAAAAAAAAGTCGTGAAAAATTAAAATGTTCACCGGTATCAGTTAATGGAAATTTGCCTAACCACGGCTCCGGTTGACGCCCGCGGGCGAGATAAAACTCTGTCCTCTCGCGGGGATATCGCAGGGGTTGGCGAAATTGGTTATGCTAACAGTAGTTAACAGAAGTTTCTGCTGACCTGTACCATCTGGTTAATCTTGACTCTGGGAGAGAAAAGAGCAGTATTAGGGGCAGTGGATGTTCTGCGAATCGTGGCTTTTAATTGCTCACAAAGTGGAATAATTTAATGACCTGGAGCACCCATTGTTAGAGCTCATGTAAATAGCTTTTGGTCGATATTGATCTTTCCGTAATTAGGGGTAAATATTGAAATTGGGTCATAATTAGCTGAGGAATCAATTATTGGAGAGAGATATAAATTAAGCGTTTTTTTAACAAGAGAGAATCTACAAACTGGATCTGATTATCTTCTTGTTGGATCATCTTTAGGGTAAAATAATAATGTATTGATTTTCCTAGCATTTTTTTTCCACTGCACAATTAAAAAATAACATTTGGTTATAAGGTCTACATGGAGCGTCTATATCTACTTTTATTTTGAAAGGGTCCTATAAGTTATTGTTTTTCACATGTTTATAGTAACTGATAAAAAAGGTCTAGAATGTTTTATATTTTTGCCTTCCTCACGTTACTGAGGAAAGGCTATAAAATCACTCGAAAAATGAACTTCTCAACTAGACCTCCTAGACCCACCTTCATGTATGCCTATCGACTCAGAATCAAATTCTGAGCAAATGTCTGTGTGTGTGGTGGGATGTTGATCAAAAAATTGTCACTCGATTATCTCGACATTGGCTGAACCGATTTTGTCCGTTTTGGCGTCATTCGATCCGTCTTGGGGTCCCATAAGTCGCTATTAAAAATCATGCAGTTTAGTTAAGTACTTCAAAAGTTATACTTAAAACACGATTTTAACAAAAGTCCGGAAGATTGTAAAAAGGGTGGTTTTTGTCATGCTATACATTTTCAGAAAGGTATTTAAAAGACCTTTCCAACGCGTCCAAGACATTGAAGATCTGACAAATCTACCGAAAGTTATAAGCACTTAAGTGTGATTTATACGCTTGTTGGAGGCCGGATCTCAGATATGTTCATGACAACGTTGTCCGGATCTCTCATACAACCTATCGTTGGATAGGTATTCAGAAGAGCTTGCCAACGCTTTCAAAACATTGAAGATCTGACAACCCTATCAAAAGTTATAAGCACTGAAGTGTTATTTACGCACTTTTTTTTTAGGCCGGATCTCAGATATTTTGATGAAAATGCTGTCTGAATCTTTCATGTGATCTATCGTTGGATAGGTATTCAAAAGACCTTTCCAATGCGTCCAAAACATTGATGATCTGACAACCCTATCAAAAGTTATATGCAATTAAGTGTTATTTACGCACTTTTTGCATTTTGGATAGCACCCTTTAAATGTGAGGAAGGCGCCAACCACCTAAGGGTGGATTAAGTAACGTTTTTATTGCTATTTTGATCATGTATCTAATAAAAGAGTGTTGGATAAGGTATTGAAAGAGGTCTGTAAAAAACCCAAATGGTTTACAAAAAATCTTCTTGTCCAATTTGTAAACAAATTGTAATAACAATTTTGTTGATTTTATTTCTAGGTTTGAAATAAATAATTGAACATCTTTAAAATCTAATTATTTTCCACTATTTCGTCGTCTTTCAGTCGTACAAGGGGGAGGAGGGCCTCGTGGCGCGGTGGTTAGCGGCTTCGGCTGCCGATCCCTAAGTTGTCGGTCCATTTTCGTAAAAGAGGTTTTGGATGACTCACCACACATAACCTTCGGACACCTAGAAATGAGCAGAAACTTGCAACAGAGCCCACAAAAGACCCAGGGGTCGTTAAAGTGGATTGCATTGCTTTGCTTTTTTTTCAGTCGTAAAGGGAATTTTTTATATATATGTGGGGTTTTCTATACTTCTAAGATTGTAATATTTGAAAGAATTATTCAAATCATGCTTCTCTTACGTGGCATCTCAAACCCGTTTGGATGTTTATATTATGGCACAGTGTATAATTCCAGACAAAGATTTTTTATTTATAGTTCCTTCCTAGTAATTTAGAGTGATTTGTGAGTTATGATTAAAAAATGAAAAAATAACAAATATAAAACAACTTTTCTCAACTTACGCCACAATCAAAATTTAAAAAAAAATTAAAGTTCTCAAATATATAAAATATTTCATCTCCAAGGGTTATAAATTTTCGAACGTTGGTATCCAAAAATATTCATTAATAGTTCTTTAATTTTTTAGAAGCTCTAAAAGAAAACTACCTCCAGGGGAGGAGAAGGAATTCTATACCTAGTTTCAAAAAATTAAAAACAGCATGTTTTATTAGTTTTGGACAACTTTTGATTCTCAAAAAAATCTTATTTTCAAAAATATTTAAGTGTAAGAAAATCAATTGTTAAATTCACCTTTTATTGTAAAATCCAATTTTCAATCGACAAGAACCCTATTTTTTCGATAAATTAATTGCCTTTTAAGTTACCCTAAACTTACCACTAAAAGTACAAAAAAAAAGTTTGTCAATTTTTTTCAAACAGCTATAAAATATCTCATTCAAACTTTGAAAAATTATCTGCTCTTTTAATTGATTTTTTCAAAGGGTGACTAATTTTTCTAATGTCAATATTATGGCATCTATTGATCCGAGTTTAATTGTTAAAAAAATATATATATCTGGTTAATTCTCTACCAACTCACACGTAATCGGGAATAGTTGTCCCGACCCCTCTTCGATTTGCGTGAAACTTTGTCCTTCGATGAAAAAAACGTTTTAAAGTTTTAAAAACTTTGCCATTTTCCGTTACTCGATTGTTAAAAAAATTTGGAACATGTCATTTTAAGGGAAATTTAATGTACTTTACGAATCTATTGACCCAGAAGGTTAATTTTTCATCCACAACAAAAATTTTCATTTTAAAATTTCGTGTTTTTTAACTTTGCAGGGTTATTTTTTAGAGTGCAACAATGTTTTACAAAGTTTTAGAGTAGACAATTACAAAAAAATTGATATAAAAACATAAGGGGTTTGTTTATAAACATCACGAGTTATCGCAATTTTACGAAAAAAAGTTTTTACACAAATTGATAAGAAAATTCACTCAAAAGTTACAGCTGTTTGAATATTTACGTATCATTTTTGTATGGACAGCAGCCAACATTGTATGGAGATTTTATGGGTGAAACAATGACACAAAAAGCTTCTTTGGTCATAGGAAAGGTCCCCACAAAGTTTGAGCCAAATAAAAAAATACGAATAAAATCCATTTCTGGTATTGGTAGAGAACTGCTCACATGCAAATAACTCGCATAGCTTCGGTGACCCATAGGGGGATGGCGTCGCTATTTTTAGACCACGTTTTCCACTTTTTCTCATCGAAACCGACTACTTTATCGACTTCATTTTGCTGGGCGAGATAGGACGCCGTCTATTTTTAGACGATGAATCAGCACTTTTCCACTCTTGCGCTTAAAAACCAGGTGGCAGCACGATGTAAAGCCACGTCCCTATTTGTACGCTGACTAGCCGAGCGCGAGGTACTTCAGCTTTTATCGACAAGCCCCGCCCTGAAGAACGTTTGCACCAATCGGGTTCAAACGTTATTTAGAACTTCCGAACCCTTGTCGAATGGACAAGGACCCAGCGCGTATATAGTTGATAGTAACAGTATTCCTAATTCCAATCATAGCTCATCAAGTCGCGATGGCCTAGTGGTTAGTATTTTTGCTTACCAATCCAAAGGACGGGGGATCGAACCCCAACTCGAGCGACTTTGTTTTTTCGTTCATGTTCAGAGTTTTAAGATTTATATTGCCTATACTTTCTCGTTGGGAACAGATGGTAATAGAACCAAGGACCATTCGCTTACAAAGCGAACACCGTAACCAGTCATCCACGGCTGTTCTGGTTGCATCATACAAACAATTATACCTCATAAATTTATCTTATGAGAAGAAAATTTCAACAAAATGTCCAAATTTTAAGGTGAAATCGGCTCAAAATCTATTTGGACTTCGTTTTCTTATTCTTCTTAATGTTACTAATCATTGAAATCATCAATCATTTCAAGTATACTTGTATTGGTATTGTTTACTATCTCAAATAAAACAAAACATATTTTTGTTTTGTTTAGAAGCAAATGTAAATATTGACAAAAAAGATCAATTCACTTAAAAGTTTTTTTTCAGACTTCATCAATATTCAATTGAATTTACTTTTTTTTAATGCACCGCGCAATAAAAAATCCCGGAAAATCATTTCTGTTATTTTAATTTATATTTAAAAAAAATACAAAATATATATTATCCGATTTACTCTCAGTGTTTCACATCACACCCACTTTACGCCACTTCACATAGATTCGATGATTACACCTGGCAGCTCTTGCGACGATGTTGGCCTCGGTGTGCCAGTCAGAACCGGCCCATGAAACGAAGCGACTTTTTCCGTTGACCTACGCTGGACCGTCTGTCCCGCAAGCACGGTTACTTGATTTACACGTGTCAACAAAATTCAGATTCGTACTCACTTCCTGGACTCCTCCGGAACGATTTGCTGCGGAACTACTAGTTAATGTTATGGTGTTGGCCAGTCCTTATTCTTCAACACTCGGCCAGTGCTGATTTGTCGCAAAAGTTGCCAACAGAGCGCTCCCCTTCCCGGAGAATCCAGTCCCGTAGCGTCCCAAGCAGAATCCTCACCAGGATATTGGCCAACTCCATTCAGATTTGCTTACACTTGTAGATCTGCGCCAGATCCTGGCGAGTTGCGCCTCGAACGGCATCTTCCGCGGTCGAATGCGCCGCGCCACGAGCACCATTTTTTGACGGCTGCTGCATCGTAGTGCTGCAGTTGACAATCGTTCCGGGTTGATTTCGGTCCGGTCAATTTCAACGATGTAATCCAGATTGTTCGAGTTGCTTCGAAGACGAAAACTTAAGGTTCCGGCGGCAGCGGCTTGGCGATCCATCCCGATCCCGATGAAGCTTGCAGGGGGGTTAGCTGGAACTGGAAATTCTACGGACAGAATGCAATATTTGAATGCTAATTCGAAAGAAATATTTGAAAGTCACAAACCTGCGTTCGTTTTCAATTACTTTTGTAATCCCTTTGTTTTGATTTTGTTGGCCTGCTTTGATTTGGCACGACCACTTGACAGATCGGATGGCTGCAGCAGCTTGCAAAAGTGCGACAGCAGTGATGCTGGTTTTATAGTGCACGAAATTAAACTAATTTTAAATTACCGAAATAAGTTCTTATCACTGCTTATATTTATATTTTTTTATATAAAAATGTTTTTTCTTATGAATAAACCTTTGTTTTCATTATATTAAGCTAATTTGGAAAGAAAAAAGTAGCATTTTGAAATATTATTTTCGCTTTCCTGTTCAAATTTGCTGGCAACACTCATTGCACAAGCTGATGAATGTTTGGGAAGGGCTTGTAACAAAACAAATTGAAAAAATACATGGTTTCAGATACGCCTATTCCAAAAATATGGTGATAAATGATGATTTGCACACCACAAAAGCTCGATGTGTATACGAGGCGTACGAACAAAGAAGAGCAACATTATTTTGCAGTGCGTGAATCCCGAAATCGTCGGCAATTTGTGCGAAAAATATAAAGTTTTAGGTATCCAAAAACATATTTCCGGGTAGTTTTCTACAAATTAGGAAGCCTTTTGTGATATGAAGCTGTTCCAAAGATAGTTTCACAATATGAGCGAAATAAGTGGTGCCTCACATTGAGGAAGAGGATTTACAGAAGAAGAAAATTTTGGTTGAAAAAGTGATAAGAAGAAGCAGCAATTTGATATAAATTTCGTGCTTCTGCATCTTAAGGAGTTTCCGGGAGTTTTAAGTGATTTAGAGGGAAAAAATTTAATGATACAAGTAAAGTGTGAACCTCGCATGCACGAGTATCGTTTTGGTACAGGTAGGTATCAAAATATTTGCTGCAGAGCTATTTTTTTCGAGGCAGATTTTCTCAACGATGGCTGTTAAGGCAGAAATGATAATCATTGAAATGAATTAAGGACAAATAACGGCAGCCTTTTTCGCCATGTTTTTCATGTACTAAAATTTCACCTTAAGGATAAAAAAAGTTAATAATCATCAATTTTAATTGTTCATCAAATTCTACCGTAGTTTGGAAAAATGTATCCATGAAAGGCCAACTATAAAAGTTGTTCGATATCATTTAAACTATTTTTGAAACTTAGAAATTACGAGATCTGTATTTTTTTGACCCAATTGACGGTATTTGTCAATGGATTCTAGGAGTTAGAATCATCGTAAGAAAATTAAATACAAGTTGAACTTTTGATAACGCCACGAGCTCGAATTTTGTCTGTAGCAGAAATCTAGTTTATCTTTAGTTTTGGCTACATGAGCCAAATCCAATCGTCTAATGAGGAATCGCCTTGACAAAAATTTGGTGGCAAACACCAAACCACATTTTTCGGAATACATACTTGATATGGCATAAAACCAGAATATTCAATAATGTAAAGTTTCTCCTAGGTAATTATAATTCTTTTGTAAAAAAAAATACATTTAACTTTCCCAAATTCCCACCTGCTCCGAAACATAGTAAATTGCCTCCACCGTCCTTATCTCGTCGAGATACGCGCCAAAGTCACGGAGATGTCACTCTTTGTCACAGTCGGTCCTCTGCCATCTGACGGGCGGTGCGCAAACGACGTGATGAGATCTGCCAAAGCCCCATCGTAAACGCGGGCGATGACGACCGGCACACACAATGTCCTGAGTAACGCCGGACAAACAATTACCGCAAGGTTTCGCACAGGAAACGAACACGGTCCACCACGTCGTTCAACGCGAGATTGCTGCCACCAGAAGGTACTTCACGTTACAATAGAATGACACACAAGTCCGTCTCCCATACGGTCAACGTGGACGATGATGCATGGGAGCACCTCATCGCGGTAATAATTGCAGGAATGGTCACAAAAAATCACATAATGAGCGTTTATGGGAAAGGGGCGCGCGCTCTCTCTCTCTCTCCTTTGTCGCCGGAAATTGTGAACCAGGGGAATCGGGTTCTGGAACCAAACAATGTCACCGGCCCTGGTCAACACAACAGGACGACGACAGAGTGGCCCGGAAATGGCGCCATCATCGTCCGCCGTGTGACAGCTGGATAATGAGACCGAGGGCCACGGGAATGGTTTTTTGGAGGTTATACAATAACTGAGGACGCACGGACACACATACGTGGGGGGAGCTACATTAGGTCACACACGCGCACAATCACAAAGGAAACCGGAACGGGTAGAATTCCAAACGAGGACTAATGGCGGTCATCATTATCTATTAGTGGGCAGTAGTACAAAGTCGAGAGGGTATGTGTGCGTGTTGTTACGGTCAGGATGTGGGACGTCCCGTGGTGGTGACCCAAAATTAGGTTGGTCAGTTTGAGGTAAATTCTGCTACAGCAGATTATTGAGAGAATTTTATTGGAGATTTTTTTACAGTTTTATATAGCTTATTAGGCATTACACAAACTCGAGAATCAAATAATGTTCAAGTCTCCTTAAAAATATTAGACGACTTCACCTTAAAGCATAACCAGATTTCTGATATTCTCGAAGTCCATAAACCTCAGTCAGATGTGTTCACCCTCTCAGAAAATTGACTTTCCATCTGTCACGCGTCGATATGCGCAAATTATCCTATAATGAAGTGCCGAACATGTGTTTTCCGGAGAGGAGAAAATTTAAACACTTGCAGAACGACACTCTCCAGTCCCCGTCCAGTCTGTCATCATGCCCTCATCAAATGAATCGACAATGTGAATGGGAAATTCAAGCAAGCAAGTGAGTGAGTGTCTGACAAATGAGGCCAACAGAAATTGACATCCCGGGTGCAGTTTTCGACGGGAATCCCCCCCCCAAAAACCTGCCTGACAGACAGTGATGACAGCCTCAAATTGCAACGACTCTGATGATGATCCAATTCGATTGTCACCCCCTCCAACCTCCTCCCACGGCTACTATTCGAAATGACGATGTCTAACGCAAACGCCAAATTGTTCGACAATTGCTCGTTGCATTCCCATGAATGTGCATAAATCAGGAAACACTTGTCACCGGAAAAAGCGCTGCTGGCAGCACTGGGTCAGTAGGGATGGTCAAAATTTTTGCTGTTAAATTTCTTGACAACTAGTTCAATAAAAAATCAACGTTGACACCCCTAACCCGAAAATCAATTTTCCTCAACCTCCAAAGAATGCAACAAAAAAAAACCTCCGGGCGAATTAGCGCCACAATTCGAAACGTTGGTTGCCCACTCGCTGCAGGCTGTCACCGGAAGCCGAAATTCGCGTCGTGCGACGCAGTCAACTTGAAGAGAGTTATGCCGCCGAGGAAAGCGTTTGACCGAGTTTTTCAGGGTTTGCAAATGGGAGTGAGATTGGGAATGAAATCGCCGGTGCTTTTAACGGAGCCTAAGGTTTAAAAATGTGACAGTCGAATTGAAAAAAAAATTTACATTATTTCAATTTTATTTAATATGCACATTCTTGAAACTCAGAAAAAAAACAGAGTTTCAAATTTTGGCTTGAAATAATTTGCAAAGCAAATTTAACATTTTTAATTATTTTTAAGACGTTAAGCCGATGCAAATATTTAAAAATATTTTTGTCCCTCTCCCTTGTATCGAAAAAAAAGATTTTGCATGGAAAATTTTCAAAAAAAATTAAGATTTTTTAATAAACCCAAACATGCTAAAAATGATTTTAAACGCAGAAGAATGTATTTTAATTTGAATTCAGCTGGTTGCACTTGAATTTTCCTTGAAATTTTGAAGTTTATTGTAAAAATATTTTTTTTGCCCCCT
This sequence comes from Culex quinquefasciatus, assembly GCF_015732765.1. Taxonomy (NCBI): domain Eukaryota; kingdom Metazoa; phylum Arthropoda; class Insecta; order Diptera; family Culicidae; genus Culex; species Culex quinquefasciatus. The sequence goes on along the minus strand of NC_051862.1, from coordinate 44,786,746 downwards.
GATTGTTCGGGCCAATTTTGATCGATGATTTTTGAAAAGGCAAATGAAAGACTAAGAACAATCCTGGAACCCTACAGTATTATTGTTTTAATAATAATTAGGCCGTCGCAAATATTTTTCAAAGTTAATGCCATCTGACTGCCTGAATCACACCAAAATTTATTCAAATTTTATTGAAATTGGAGTAATAATTGTTGATAAATTCATTTGCAACGATTTATAATGAAAGTTGCTCTTAATTAATATGTAAAATTACGGGTTTTTTTGTCAAGTTTTGTCACTTTTTATTTTTTTACAAAAACTTGAAATAAAATTTGTAGCAGCCTTATCAAATTGAATCAACCCAAACATGCTCAAAATTATTCTAAATTCGGGAGAATTTTAAATTGATATCAGCTGATTGTCTTTCAATTTTCAATTTCATTTTTGAACACACCTGCCTTAGCAAAACTTTTAAAATAAAAAAAATGAAGATTTTTTTAATTTTGCCTAGTTGGTCGTCGTTGATCATGGCCGTTCATGGTCACCCGCGACAGACACGGACGACGAAACAAAGAGAAACGCAAAAAGTAACTTTTTCAAAACTTTTTTTCGTAAAATCGCGATAACTCGTGATGTTTATAAGCAAACCCCTTATGTCTATATATCAAAATTTTTATAACTGTCTGCTCTACAACTTTGTAGAACACTGTTGCACTCTAAAAAATAACCATGCAAAGTTAGAAAAAACACGAAATTTTAAAATGAAAAATTTTGTTCTAAATGAAAAAATGACCCTTCTGGGTCAATGTAGATTCGAAAAGTACATTAAATTTCACCTTAAATGACATGTTCCAAAAATTTTAACAGGTGAGTAACGGAAAATAGCATATTTTTTAAAACTTTTTTAGTGTTTTTTTCGATGAAAAATATGTTTTTTTCGGAATTCTGAGTACGCCATCAAATCGGGCGTCTAATTTTACATAAAAGTCCCTTTGACACCAAATTTCTATCTCATCACCGTTTCAGGCTGCAAATTATTGAAAAACACCTCTTTTTTCGCATGTTCAAAAATGGAAGGGGTCGTACCGCCCCTCCGTCACGAGATATCAAAAAACGGACCTCGGATTTGTGATCAGGGACAAAAGTTACCTCTTAGGACAAAGTTTCACGCAAATCGAAGAGGGGTCGGGGCAACTTTTCCCGATTTCGTGTGAGTTGGTAGAGAATTACCCATCTACACGTGCAAGGTACGTCTTAACAACTTGTGGAAGGAATTTTGTGAAAATATTGTTAACGAAAATGATAATTTCGTCAAAATAGTCATCAAACATTTTTGGAAATGAGTTTTGAAACGTTCAAGTTTAAATAAAGTAGAAAACTGTGAACATTGCAAAAATATAGGTAAGTAAGTAAGTAGTATTCCAATGAGTTTAAAAGTAATAATGCACCATTTTCTAATGAGCAGGTCCTCAAACTTATTTTGCACTTCGAAACCTCTCAACTCGGGATTTGAACTAAAATTCATTTGGATTATGATTCTGAATGAATACCATCTGACTGCCTGTATCACACCATGATTTATACAAATTTTATTGAAATTGGAGTAATAATTGTTGATAAATCCATTTGCAACGATTTATAATGAAAGTTACTATCAATGTAAATGTAAAATTTGGTTTTTTTGTCAAGTTTTGCCACTCTTTTATTTTTTGAAATAAAAATAGTTGTTTTAAATAATTATTTTTTTCGTTTTCATTACATTTGTGAAATAAACATTGAATTCAGCCACAACATGTTCAAAACTCTTACATTAATATTTGCAGTGGCCCAATTTAACTTCAATGTTTGTTGAAATATGTATGTTTTGCATATTTTTTTGGTCTGTTTGATTTTTGTGAATTGGAACCAAATGCTTTTTTACAACAAAACAGTTGGAAATATGTTATTTTTGTTCTACAATATTTAAATGACGATAATGAAAAAAACATAAATAAAATAAAACTGCATATAACATATGAGTGATTCTCTACCAACTGATCACGAATCGGAAGTCCGTTTTTGATATCTCGTGACGGAGGGCGGTACGATCCCTTTTATTTTTAAACATGCGAAATAATTTGCAGACTAAAACGGAGATAAGATAGAAATTCGGCGTCAAAAGGACTGTTATGTAAAATTTGACGCCCGATTTGAAACCAACAAAAAAGTTTTAAAAACTCTGCTATTTTCCGTTACTCACCTGTTAAAATTTTTGGAACATGTCATTTTAGGTGACATTTAATGTACTTTTCGAATCTACATTTACTCAGAAGGGTATTTTTTTCATTTAGAACGAAATTTTTCTTTTTTAAATTTCGCGTTTTTTCTAATTTTGCAGGGTTACTTTTAGAGTGTAACAATGTTCTACAAAGTTAAGCATACAATTACAAAAAAAAATGTAATTATTAGTATTTTTCAAAGATTTAACAACGAAATATAAAAATTGTAATAACAAGCCATAATCCCAACATTTGAAAGCAAAAAGTGTTTTAAAATGCATTTTACACTAGTTCAGTTGTTTTGCAATCATTAGTTTTCAAAAAAAGTATGATTTGACGAAAATGAAAAATTTATCGAATGAATTTCTATGCGATACTAAACATCGAAAATTTTCAAAAATTCAAAAGATGTTTCAATCAACCCAAACATGCTAAAAGTGATTTTAAACGCAGGGAAATGCATTTTAAATCAATATCTTCTGATTGCACTTAAACTTCAATTTAAATTTTTAAGTTTTTTTTTATTTTGCCCGTGATTTTTCGAGCTAATTTTGAAGGGGTGGGGGGAGGAGGGTGGGTTACAAAACTTGAAATAAAATTTGTAGCAGCCTTATCAAATTAAATCAACCCAAACATGCTCAAAATTATTCTAAACGCAGGAGAATTTTAAATTGTTATCAGCTGATTGTCTTTCGATTTTCAATTTCATTTTGAACACCCCTGCCTTAGCAAGACTTTTAAATTTTGAAAAAATATGAAGATTTCTATTAATTTTTGCCTAATTTTTTGCCTATACATGGAATCATGGAACCAAACATAGTTTGTCAAAATCTAGTTCTACATTTTGTTAAGAGCCTCATTTCAGTATTTTTCCACAAAAAAAAAAAATGAAAAGATGATCCCTTTAAAAAGGACCAAAATAAATATAAAAAAATGCTATAAAATATTGCAAAATAAGTAAGTTCACTTTGAGAAGTTTCAATAAAAATTATGTTATAAGTTGATAAATAATTATGATTTGGGAGATCCACCCAAAAAAGTAATCAGGAATCGATTATGAATAGAATTTGGTTTGAAAATAATATTCAAAGTTTCATGAAAACAAGTAAGTAATAAGAACTCAATTACTTTATTGAAAAAAGTGTTACACTTGAAAAAAATAGTTTTAAAATATTTTCTAGCGAAGTAGTTTCACGTCCTTCAATAATTTTTTTCCATTTTATTTTTTATAATTAAAAAATATCAAATTTTACTCGAAAATTATCTAAATTCAAATAATCAAAATCAAATTATTCGCTCTACAGCATTGCCTTGGCGTTCTTGATTGCGAGATTCCTACTCGAAACTAGGTGTCCGAAGGCTTGATTGTTGAGGCAGTTGCAAACCTCTTCTTACACCTAAGCTTCCATCCACCCCGGGATTAGAACTGACCCTAGCAGACGGAAATAACTTTGGAATAACATTTTTGATATTGGAAAATACTAGGCCAATAACATTTTTTGTTATTTATAACACGTTTCGTTATTCGCCATTATGATTTTTTGTTATTGAATTGTAATTGAAATAACAAACTAATAACATTTTTAGTTATTCTTCGAACAAATCTTTGCTATTAATTTTTGTTATTTTAACAACTAATCCGATCATCCCAATAACAGTTTCAGGTATTCTTCCATAACAAAAAATGTTATTCCAAAGTTTTTTTTTACAACCAATGTCAGACCAATAACAAGTTTTGTTATGATAGCATAAACTGTTTTTCAACTCTTATGAAAAAACGAATCTTTCAAGAATATTCCATAACACTTTTTGTTATTTTAACAGTATTTGTTACTGAAATGGAATGAATTTTGTTATTACCGTCTGCCCGGGGACGATCTTTGGATTTTTAGCCCAACTGCCTACCAGCGTGGCAGGATCCTGGGAGCTGACTCCTACACCTGGATTGAGCTAACGACCTAACCCTCTAGGTTAGACCGGGGCCAACATTTACTACCCCGTCCGACGGAAGGCGTGGTCAGACAAATCTTGTCTCGAAAAAATATCTAATTTGGTGATCTTAAAAATATAGAACTCATAACTAATCTTTGAATTGCCTATACCTGCAAGGTCAAGGTTATAAAAAAACTTTGAAAATAAAAAAAAAACATCAACAAAGAAACCTTTTTTCTGATTTTAGTTTAAATTCAAAATATTCTACCATGCTCTGTCGAGCTAAACCCAAATTTACGTCCAGCGAAATTCAGCCCATCTCTCACTGCACACAGCCTAGAATTGGTTAATGATTCGGAAAATTGTGGTTTGCGGTATAGTTTGCGAACCAACTTCAGCGAGTTAGGATGCAAAACGTGGGCCACAAACTGGTGCCAACGCTGTTTCATTCGGTTCTGAACACAAGTGAGAACTGATTGTTTTCAATTGTGTAACACAAAGGGTGTTCAATGGTGTTGATTTAAACTAGCTTTATTGATTTGCTGTAAATAGATTTGTGGCCTACCTTCATTGAGGTTAAATCAACTCTTAATCTATATTTATCTTATCGCAATCTTGAAGAAACAGGAAAATTGTTCCACCCAAGCCCTGTTTGTTCCAAGACAAACGATCCTTCCCTTGGTTAACCCAAATCAGCATTCCAACACCAAGCTCGATTTCATCGGAAAATTGATTGAGCTGCCTCATCAATTTAAGACCAGCTACCAGATTCCATTTGTAAAACTCGTTTCGAGCCAGAGCCTGCATTATTGATGCCGGGAGCCCTCTCCATCGTTCGGTTCGAAATCGATACACTTTCATTGCAGTGATTTCCGGAGTTATCCGGAAGCTAGACAAGTTTTCCCTTTTCCTTTTCTCTTTGAAAAGACAAAGGAGAACCGTTACTGCTGTCTGCACCGGAGAAGTTTCCATCGAAATCAGAACCTGAATGAGTTGAATGAAACAAACACATGCTAATCGGTATCGAATCTTCCTCTTCGGTGACTTTTCCTCCAAGTTCAGGACCTTCCGTAACTGAAAGCTGCTGCTATGGGGAAAAAGTCAGAAGCTCTTCCAATTGAGGAAAATCCTCCGGATAAAAGTGCTGCTGCTCAATTATTCGCAAATATTTGATTTGCTCGGTTTTGTGCTCATTTTCCGGTGGATTGTCGTCTCTGATCAACTCTGAGCGACGAGCGTTGTGACGAAAGAGCATCGCATCCGTTTCGAAAATGGGTTCCGATTGGTTGATGCAATTTTAATTCGTGTCTGAATTTGGGTGGGTTGTGGATCAAGCTCGATACGGCGAACGAGTGAAAGCATGATTAAACCGATGTCAAAGCGTGATGTTTGCTAATGGAGCGTGCCGGTGTTCTTACATGGCAGCGTTTAGTGACGTTTGTTGAAAATTTCTAAAAGTTCTTACGAAGTCTTATTTTAATTTGCTTTTTTCGTTGCTTCAATACATTAATTTTTTTTATAATTAATGACTTATCTTGTACAATTTATCCATTAAAACTTGTAGAAACTCGACATAGAAAAATTTACAAACCTTAAATTTGGAGAAAATCTTTTCTCCTCCTGATAGTTCAGAAACATCCAGGTTTACAAAACCACTAAACTCGCAATACTTCCCCGTCGGTACCTTCATCAAGTACATCGAGACTCAATTAGGGCAGTTAATCGAACAACTTTTCTACTTTTTCAACTTCTTTCATCCACCTTAGCCGTCAGACAGAACCAGCCGTGTAGAGGCCGTGTCGTGTCGGAGAAGATTTGCTGAAATTGGCCGACAACTTGCCTTTTGACGGAACCGACCAGATCAAGGTGGTTGATGATGACGGTGGGGGTGGTGGCGGCGGTGATAAGGATTCGTGTGTTGCGCTCCTTAACAAGCTTGCCGTAGTGCAGAAGTAAATCGGACCGGAGTTCGGTCTCAGGACAGCAACCATCCAGTCAAGGTTATTTGCTAGTCCTCTTGCGACGTGGAAGCCTGTCTGTTTCCGGACACAGAATTTTTCAAGTGGAGCTTAAACAAACTTGAGTCTGGGCAGCGACTCTGGCAAGGACGTATACGAGAACTGCTTTTCGAACCACTTTTGGGAGGTGAAGGGGGAGGTCTAAAGAGTATAAGACATAAAAAGGGAACTTTACGATTTTCCAACTATATTATGTGAACGCAAGCTAGAATCTGGCATGGTCTGGTGGCCACTTGTCGAGACTCTCTTCACTCTTCAGGACACTTTCGATGTGCCCAACCCGGGGAACGTTGTGGGACGTTCGAGTAATAGAGTTGCTAAGTACACTCGTAATAGCTTTTATGTCACTGCTGGGCGAAATCCGGGCTTTTTCGGCGAGGCTGCAGAGCTGGACAGAATTGGGCTCTGTGTTTGTGTTGTGTTGCGTCCTTTCGGAGGGTCCAATCATGTTGACAATCAGTTCTTCCTGGACTACACATGACGTTCAGGAGGTTTCTTTTTCTCTCTGTTGGTTGGTTTTTACAGAATCCGGTGTCCGGTCCTGGTGGGAGGCTGTCGATGCTCTCGCCGGAAGTATCAACAAACAGCAGCAGCATGTGCAATGGAGCAAAGTACCCGGAAGAGATAAATATTATGATTCGTGTTTGCACATCAAATCTTGACGGTGACGATGCTGTACGTGTGTAGGATGAGGTTCTGCCCTTTCGGAGGTCGTAAGGATGTTTTACAAAAGTTGATGACTGCTCGTGAGCTGTGTGTGTGGGGGCGTTTGTTTTATCGCCAGAGCTTGATGTGTAGGAGGTTGGAGTTATATGTAAAAGTTCTTTCGAAAACAGTGTGGGTGAAGAGTTTTATGGGATGTTTGATCTTTCTTTGTGTACTTTTTTAGAGAAATTGAGTAACATCGTTTCAGTGAATTCTTGAAAGTCGTTTTTTTACGATTGAATTCTAAATGAAAAGAATACATAGATAAATTTATATTAATCAGCTGAATAAAACTAAAGCATTAGAAAAAATCATTTTAATTCGAAATCAAATTTACTGTAGCGTGCCGTAAATTTATTCTGCATTAAATAATATTGTCTGCATAAATAGAAGGATAGAGCATGAGAGACCATCCATGGTTGCCCCTCCGTTGCTGAACAGAACCGTAATATCCTTTCAGCACGACCGATCATAGGCTTCAACGATCTAGTAATGTTTCCCTTATCAACAGATGAAAAGATATAACACCATGATTGCTGAAACTTCATCAGTTGCGAATAGGTAACAGTCATTGGCCACCAACGGCGCCCGCCATGTCAACTTCTAGGTCTCAATTTTAAGGGACAGGAATGTTAGTTAGCGCAGGTTGGTACTAGGGCAGCCGGATTACACCCCACAAGCGCCAGGAACCTGAAAATTTGTTAGTAGGATACACAGAAAAAAAATTCATGGTAATATTACATCCGGGAAGGGGTACATCTTTTATGTCAGAAAAAGGTGTAATTTTACCTCTGGAAGTGTGTCATTTTACCTCTTTTCTGGTGTAATGTCACTTTTTCAGCCTAAATTCTGGTAAAATTACATCTTAAATGAGGTAATATTCAACCTTTCAAAATTACAGCTTCCAAATTTACATTATTTTTTACTGTGCAGGGTGTTTGGTCAGGATTCATCATGAAAGATGATGATGTGTCCCAAAATCATAGTAAATGTTCAATGCGTTTATGTATTAATCTCAAGGCAAACAATCGGAAGCTGTGGATTAGACATTTCCCGTTTAACTGTTGTTAATTTTTTCATCTGTTAAAAATTAATTTTCAACTAAATTCACAATTTATAGCCTTTTTTGTTTAATAACAGAAAATATTGCTCTTGGAATTCATAGGGGGTTCCAATATATTTTTAAAGCTGGAAGCAAATTCAGGACATGATAGAAAAAGAGCAATTCTCTACCAAAAATTGGAAATGGATTTTATTTGTATTTTTGATTTGGCTCAAACTTTGTGGGGGTGAATGTTTCATGTATTAACATTGATAGTCGGACCATTAGTTGCTGAGATATCGTCATTAGAAAATGGTGGGTTATTTTGGTGAGATTAAGAAAACTTCAATTTTTGTGTTTCTTTTTCTTAAAGCGGCTCTACCTCAGCAACCCGAGGTCCAATCCTCAATGTCTCTGTGACAATTTTACAGCAAATTTTCTAAATTCTCAAAAAAAATATTTTTAGAAATGGTCACTTATTGTCACTATTTTTAAAAATCGAAAAACTGCAAATATTTCGCTAAAATCAAACTTTTGGTGGCTATATTTCGAAAACGTACTTTTCGATTGCAAATTCAATTTTGCATTAAAAAATAATGTCAAACTTGATTTTGCATGAAACTCCGATTTTTTCCATAAATCACTGGTTTTTCAAAAATTCATAACTCGGCGGCAGATTTTTTGACCATGTTTCTCTATGGCTCAAAAGTTGCGAATTTTTGTCCCCTAAAACATATCAAAAAATTTTGAAAATCAAAAATACGTATTTCGAGAAATTGATTTTTAGTAAAAAAAAAGTTGTTTTCCGTGTACCTAGTTTTTCTCAAAAGTCCTCAACAATACCTACAACTTTGCCGATGACACAAAATTGATCAGAAAATTCACTCAAAAGTTACAGCTGTTTGAATATTGACATACTATTTTTGTATGGACAGCAGCCAAAATTCTCCACATGTATGGGTGAACCAATCATGCAAAATAGCTTATTTGGTCATAGGGAAGGCCCCCACAAAGTTTAAGTCAAATAAAAAAAAATACAAAAAATAAAAGTGGTCGAAATCGGCCGATATCGTAGAGAGTTGCTCAGAAGTCTTGAATTTTTATAATCCTTTGAATCTTAAAACCGATAGCTAATAAAAAAACAAAAAAATACTGTTATACATATATCAATGTTTAAGAGGGATCAAAAAAGGAAAGGAAAAACTATCCCAAAAATACAAATGTACAAAATACTGGAACATTCGCTAACATGGATATTTTCTCATGCTTCCAAAAATAAAAATTACGAAACAGTGCCCCTATATGGATTTAAGATGACAACTTCCATCATTTCCATGATTTTCCGTTAGACGATGTACATTTTGCTTCGTTTACAATATTTTCACAAAATTCCTTCTAGTTCCATTCTAGTTTGAGCCAAAAGGTCCAATCAGCCAAATTTCCAGTAATAAAAAACACCCAAAAATCAAAAACCTCAGAATTTGGTATGGTGGAAATTGCTGCTTAATGTGCCTTTGATGTTGTGTAAACAACAAATCTGCAAAATATTATTGATATTATTGGTTTTAAGCCATTTCTTAAACGAACAAAGCAAAGCCGATCGCAAGCTATTTTCAGTCAGCTTCGAGCGCCTTAACAAAATCGGTCTCTCTGAACCATTCGCAGTACATACTACCCGATTGGAGTGAGAGGTTGAGCAAAGAGAGAGTGTTCAGTGGTGTGGAAGTGACAAACGGTAGGAAAGGATCAGAGCAGTTTTTCGTCGCGCTAGATTTGTGCTCGCAAGTGACTGCGTCTTTTTGAAGCACCTATTTTCACCGATTTTGAAGTTTCTGCTTTTTGCCTTTCTTACAAAAGATAGGTATAAGGTTTGCTCGGGTTAGGAATCGCTCCAGAATAAAATCCCAAGACTTTCTTTGAAGGTGTAAGTTGCAGGACTCTTTTTTTTGTGCTCTGGGGTAAACGTTGTTTAGATGTTTGTTTTTTTACTTTTGCAACAGAAAACACATTTAAATTCAAAGAATTAATTTTCGAACCAAAGTCTTTCGAAAGCTTGTTTCATATATTGCTTGTGTCTCAAATTTGATGCTTTTTCAATTTTTTTCCCAGAATTATAGCCATTGTAGTGTTAAAAGTCTTTTTTCATACTATTTTTCTCATTATTTTTTTTTATTTTATTCAGAATCATATTCTGAACATCAAATTCGATGTCTCGATTAGGTCTCGCTCCATAGATCGACAAGTCGAAACTTGAACGCTAACGTATTTACGCTAGCATTTTTTTTATATATATAAAGGCAAGGTGTACTATCGAAACATTGCTATTTTCGGTGAATCATAGACTAGCATTGTGTGAAGTGTGCTCTTTTATATTTCCAAAAATATAATTCATCCATATTTTTGATTGCATAATTTAACTCATGCTTCAGCACATAATAAAATTCACATTTTTAAGTAACATTTTGCCACAAAAAAAAAAACAAATCAAGCAAAACAATTTTAATGTGCAAAAGCTGAATTGTGACGAATGAGTGCATCTTTTTTACGGTGGATGTTTATATAAAGAATGCTCAGGATAGACTCTTTATTTACGAGTCCACATTTGTCCATTTACAAAGTTTTGCTTGAAATTGCCCCACCAATTTATCTGATTTCCTTCTTCTCTAGGTGGATTGAATCTAGTTGTTGGTATTTTCAATTTCTCAGCTTTTTATGCAACTGAGTGATGTTACTATTCTTGGCAAGTTATAATTGAGCTGTTCGTTTGTCAAAATTCAATTTCGGTAGGAATATTAAAATTTGTATTTTTTATATGAAAACCAAAGAAATTTAATAAATATTTTGAAAAAAGTATCCATTAATTTTATTGCATAAATATTGTTTTACAATGTGGCTTGAAATAAGAAAATATTGACATAGAAGTGTTAAATGCACTTTTCAACTCTCTCACCATAAAAAAACTTTGTCAATGCACAATTCTATGATTATTAAAAAAAACATTGCTACCTTTACCAAACAAAACGTGAAAATCACACTCTGTTGACATTTTGCACAACCTTTCCAAAGCAAAATACTATGGAATGAGATTCGGCGCCCTGCCAGTTGACCGAACTACCCACACACGTTGCAACGTCGCAAATGTCGAACTAATAAATCCATCTTAATAAATTGCCATCAGTCAGCGTCGGACCCGTCCCGGACCAGCACGATACATGGCTAAATGTCAGAAACCCGGAACAAATGCCAGCCCGGAACGACCAACCAGGGTCCTGACGAACGTAAAGGCATACAAGCACAAGCCCTCTTTTAGCTGGAAGCTAATTGAGTGATGAAATATGCCAATTTTGTCGAGCCTCAAACTGGTGGGAGTGGGGGAGGGGGTGACGATATTGCAAAACACCTACAGCATAACTAAATTGTGGGAGGGCAAAGTGGAGGTGGCGGGGTTCGAGAATGCAATCTACGGAGGAATTCCTGGGGCTAACGGCTCGCCAACTCAGGCCCACCTATTAGTCGGAAGGAATTTTATGACCTTTTTAGGATTCTAGGGCCGTGACTGAGGGGAGGGGGAGGTGGAACATGTGTTATATGCTGTCGGTAGCAAATACGCAACCGGAAGATTATGTGCTGATGGCTATTGCCATTTTTATAGCATCGAAGAGTGAGAGAGTCTAGCTGGAAGTGGCTGGAAATGACGATGTCGACGAGGTTATTTCCAGCGGGTCGTATACGTGTACTCCGCCAGAATGATGGACAATACATCAAATCAAGCCTGAGTGGGGTTCTTCAAGGGAAGTGTAGGGCGGGTCAGAATTTTCCGGTGCATTCTTGGCTAGTACTGAGAACTTTTTTTTGTATGTGGGACCATTTACGATTATCTTGAGCTTGATGAGCGTGGAGAACACATAAAAACAGCTGGTTATTCAAGTGTGATGAAGTTGTCGTGAAACGACTCAGAGTTTATTTTTTTCATGTTGTATAAAATTAAACGTTTCTACATAAATAGCTGACGGCCTAAATTTGATAATTTTTATTCATAAAATTAAGAAAATACAAGCATGTTTTATTAAATATGCGTTTTGGATATATTGCCAAAAAACAAACAAACCTTGCAAAATACTAAGTCGTTTAAAAGCTTGAAATTAAATCTAGATTTTCACAATTCCTCACTTTTACGCCTTTAACGCTACTCTCCGACCCCAGTAAAGCCAGAAAGAGCCTAACATTTCCACCCACTTGCCATCAAGTACCAAGGTGGCCATAAATTACCCACTGGACAACAATTTCCCGGATCCTTTTTCGTCTCCACTCTTCTTTCCCCTCACCCATCATTCAAACCATACACTCTGTCAGTCATTCACCGCTGGTCGCGCGCGTCGCAGTCACTCAAATCACGACATCGTCGAAAGTGAGGTGGGGGTGGAACCCATCAGCAGGCGGAAAACTCGCCCCCTAATCGGTGCCACTAATCACTCACTCACCCCCACTGGCGCGCTGTCCACCGCACTCCTACTGAACTTTGGATTGTCAGAATTTTTTTTATTATTATTTGTAATATTTTCAAAAAAATTCCCTTTTTTGTGGCATTTCTTGTTCAGCAATTTATGTTTTTTTTATGCCTGATGAGCCAAGGGTCCTCCACACTGACCATTTTAACAGGAAGTCCTTATGCAGCGCTACACCAACTTGACTCTCCACCAGCCATCACAAAACCCACTCGCCAAAGTCGCCACTCTCTACTCAATCATTTCACAACCAATTGAACCGTGTTAGCAAAAGTGCTCACAGGCAAAACAAGGCCCGAGAGTCCCGCGGGCAATGGCAGGACATAAATTTCGTGTCCATCACCGCGCGCCCGGGAACCGGCGGCCTAATCGTCTGAAAAGTCAACCGCCGAGACTTTCACCCGGACTCCCGGACTCTGGACGTGTCGTGAGACCCATAAAACAAAATAGCGATGACAAATTGTTGCAATTATTTCCGCCATAAATCAGCCGTGAACTAAACTATAAACGGGCTTCGCCGTAATTCTCCGACCAAAAACTCCCGCGGAGGTCGCGGACGATTAGCCTTTCTCGCATGGTACGAGAGCTGCTGCTGATTGAGCTTGATTTAATTGGTCGATTTTGTTGTCCATCAATCTGACGCAGCGACTTTACTAACCCGGTTTTATTTGTTATCTTGCAATTTCAGGATCGGCACATCCGGGCGGAAAGTGACGGCGACCCGATCGTGGATCCCTCCCAGGACTACACGCTGCTGCTGGGCTACGAAAACGTTACGCACACCGTGATCCGGTTCAAGCGGAACCTGGAAACGTGCGACAGCAAGGACGATTTCGCGATTACGGTAAGTTTATTTTTTTATTATTTACTTATAGGATGCGAAAAAAATAAAATATTTTTTTTTGTAAAATATTGATGGTAAATCTTGAATTTTAGATAAATCTGCTTATAAACATTATAGGATTGTTTCAAACGGTAATCTTCTAAAAAATTGTTCAAAAAATTTACTTTTTCAGTAAATAAGTCATTCCACCTGAAGTGTGTAAGAAAAAATGCAAGTTGGAAAATTACCATCTCCGATCCTGCTCAAATTTAGCAGGGCTGGTGATAATATCAAAACATGCTAGAATCTCTAATTTCATCCACATCGGACCACCCCTCAACTTTGGTATCTCTCCAAAAATCGGCTTTTTTGCGATTTTTGAGCGAAAACCCTATTTTCAAACGGTGATTCCTCAGACCCTTATTTATTTCAAGCGGGAGTTCTGTTTAATCAATTGTCATAAAAAAAATAAACTCTTCTAACAAAAAGTATGTAAAATTTGCTAGTACGGATATAAAACAGTCGAATCTCTGGTTGTCAATATCCAAGGGACCGTCGAGGAAGAGAATCATCAGTTTACAGAACGATGCAAAATGAAGACTCGATTGAAAATATGTTTTTCTTGGTACCAAGCTATGGGGGAGAATCATGGCAACGTCCAGCAAACAAAAACAAACTAATGTCAAACACCCTTCATAGCTTCGTTTCGCAAAGAAAAATGTCTATGCAAGCCATGAGATAGTGACAATATTGACAACCGGAAGAGATTTTTAAAGCAAACAGAATCCAAGGGACCGTCGAGGAAGAGATCCTTCAAGCAAGAGAAAATATCGAGAAATAAAGCCAATCGAAGTATGCAGTTTGAAGGGACTGAAGAATTCATCGATAGATGGAGAAATATTGATATCGAGAAGATCGACAGCCAGAGAGTCGACTTTTTGTAGCCTAACTTTCATAACCTTACTAGCTTACAACCCAACCTGGAGTAATTTATTCACTAAAAATTGCTTTATGCAACAATACTTTGAGCGGGGTGACATAGATAGAATTTATTTGTTTTCAAATATTATTCAATTGGTTCAAAAAATCTGCAGGGGAATGCCACAAGAGCTGTTTTCTCAGATTTTTTTGTTCTACATATTTTTTAACCCGACTGAAATTTTTTGGTGCCTTCGGTATGCCCAAGGAAGCCATTTTGCATCATGAGTTTGTCCATATAATTTTCCATACAAATTTGGCAGCTGTCCATACAAAAATGATGTATGAAAATTCAAAAATCTGTATCTTTTTTTTAAGGAATTTTTTGATTTGGTGTCTTGGGCAAAGTTGTAGGTATGGATGAGGACTTTACTGGAAAAAATGATACACGGTAATAAAAATTGGTGATTTTTTATTTAACTTTTTGTCACTAAACCTTGATTTGCAAAAAAAAAACACGCTATTTTTTGTATATGTTTTAGAAGACATCTAATGCCAACTTTCAGAAATATCAAGGATGTGCAAAAAATATTTGACCGAGTTATGTTTTTTTAAATCAATACTTTTTTTTCAAAAAATCGAAAAATTGGTCGCAAAAATTTTCAACTTCATTTTTCGATCAAATCAAATTTGCAATCAAAAAGTACTTCAGGGAAATTTTGATTAAGTGCACCGTTTTCAAGTTAAAGCCATTTTTATTTAACTTTTTTGAAAATAGTCACAGTTCTTATTTTTTTTTATATTAGTGCACATGTTTGCCCAATATCAAAAAAAAAATATTTTTGAAAAGCTGAGAAAATTCTCTATATTTTGCTTTTTTGAACTTTGTTGATACAACCCTTGGTTGCTAAGATCACGATGTGTTTTTTGGGCAACCTTAAGGAGAAAAAGTAGTCATCGCTTCCTTCAAATGTGTCTTATAGGAAATTTTCTCAGTTTTCCAATGTTTATAAGAGCGAAATGTTCCATCGAGAATTATCAGAGATATCTTTATGTTAAGTTTTTTGTTTTAAAATCCTTCATTAATTATTCGAAACTTTTTAATAACAGTTAAGGAAACTTGTCAAATGACGTGTTTTATGTGTCATTTACTCATAAAAATGTGCAAAATTATACAATAAACAACTTTGTAAAAGTTTGCATATTGCTTAATATTAAAAAATAAGTTTTACTTGAGTTTGACTATTTTTTCTGATAAGGTTGTTCTAGAAAACAGGCCGTGAGATATAACTGTGCAAAGGTTTGAAAACAGGAAAATGGATGATTTCCAAGTCTCACCCAAACAACCCACAATTTTCTAACTCAGCAACTAATCGTTCGATTTACAATGTTGAAGTATGAAACATTCTTGAAATTTTTCGATCTTTTCTAAAAACATATTTTTCCCAAGGTGGGAAAACATGTGCACTAATTAAAAAAAGAGACCTTGCGAATATTTTTAAAAAGTTACCGTAAACCGGGGTGACATTGATAGGATTTCAATTTGTTTTTAGAATATTTTCCAACAGGTAAGGTTTTTCTTAAGATTATTATTTTTAAAACATGTACTGGGGTAGACCACACAAAGTCCATGCACTATTTCGGAAAAAAAGTTTTTTCAATAATGTTTAGAAAAATAGTTACGTTAAAAATTCTTAGTTTGAATTCCGGGGTGACTTTGATAGTCATAGTTTTTCTTGTTAAAATCATATTTAAGATGTTCAAACTTCATCTGTACGTTAAATGTACCATCACTAAAGTAGCTGATATAGTATTTAAGAAAAAAATCAATGTTTATGTTTAGTTAACTAAGTGTATAAGCTTTTAAGCAAAATACATATAAATTTTAGGTAAAATTGTTAAAAAGTCGGAATTTTGCCTGAACTTTGTCAAAATTAGTTTTGTTTATAAAATTATCGATTTATATTGCATTTTATACTGAATTCGAAGCACGAATCACAAGTTTTCACATTTTACATGAAATTTGTTCAACTGAAATTGCCTATAAATTTAGAGAGTTTTTATAATTGTGTTTCAAAAACACATATTATTTATCCTAGTGGAAAATTGTCCAAAGAATCCAAAAATTCATTCCGTTTTCCGATTAAAAATCATGTTCATTGAGAAAATCATGACACTTTGAGAAGTTTAAAATAATGACATTCATCAACATTTTCTTAACTATAGTTAACTAACTTTTTAAACTTGTCAAAATTTTATGAAAAGTTCTTCTTGAGGTACTTTGAACACTTCTCTACCACGGTCAGTATGTTTCTAAACCATTCCTTACGTATTTTAATTGTACTCTTCATTTTGCGGAAAAATCGCAAACCTATCAAAGTCACCCCGGCTATCAAAGTCACCCCGTTTTACGGTACCTAAAATGGCTTTAACTTGAAAACGGTGCACTTTATCAAAATTTTAATGATGTACTTTTTGATTGCAAATTTGATTTTACATCGAAAAATGAAATTGAAAAATTTTTGCGACCAATATTTTGATTTTTTTTTGTAAAAAAATAGTATTGGTTAACAAAATCATAACTCGGTCAAAGATTTTTTGCACAACCTGGAAATTTCTGAAAAGTTGGCATTTGATGTCCTCTAAAACATATCAAAAAAAGAAAAAAATAGTGTTTTATGCAAAACAAGTTTTAGAGACAAAAAGTTTTAACTAAAAAATCACCAAATTTTTTGTCATGTATCATTTTTCCAATGTACTCGTATCCATACTTACAACTTTGCCGAAGACATCAAATCGATCAAAAAGTTCCTTCAAAAGATACAGATTTTTGAATTTTCATAGATCATTTTTGTATGGACAGCTGCCAAATTTGTATGGAAAATTATGTGGACAAACTAATGATGCAAAATGGCTTCTTTGAGCATACCGAAGGCACCAAAAAAGTTTCAGACGGAATAAAAAATACTGAAATCAAAATTGAAGAAAAAAGCCCAATTTCGTAGAGGCTGGCTCACAAGATATCCATGTATTTTTAAAGTTTTTTTGCAGTGTATTTAAAATACGTTGAAAATTGTTGTTCAAAAATCAGGGGTGGCAGGGGTCCCACATGCATTTTCATCGATTTCGAGTTTTTGATGCAGTTTGGTTCAAAATCGTGTGCTCTTTCAAGAGAGCCTATAACATCCAGTACTTTGTTCTAGAAATCAGGAGGAAATCCAGTTTTTTTCGCGATAACTTAACACGTAGCCTTATGTATGGGACAAACTTCAAATGCATTTTTTTTCAGCTTGCTGTTTTTGCATATGAGACATTTATTTAGAGCTACGTGATTTTAATTAATTGTACAAATATTTAGTTATTCGATTGTATCAGATTTGGTAATTTATTTCAGGAAATAAAAAAAAATATGAATTGATTGGTCTTTCTCGAAAAAATGCCCTAAAATGCTGATACGGAATAGCATTTCCGATGAAAACGATCTCAATTTAGATATTTTATTCAAAGAAATTCAGTATGTATTTTTATTTTCAATCACGCGCTCCTAATCCCATTTCGTTCGGAATAATACCGCGTCAGAACAAGCGCAATTCCAAGAGAGCGCGAAAAGTAATTCATTCCATCTTTTAAAGGTACAATGCTCGTAAAATAAAAATCAATGTTTTCCTTTCATATCCAGCCCGCCTGTTCTGGCCCAACGGCACACGGCAATGGCAATATTCAAATTCAGCAGGTTTTCCACGAAAATTCCACACTCGCAAATACCCTGACAGGGCAGACTGTGTGTGTGTGTGTGTGTGTTTCGTTATGTAATCCCGGTGAAAGAAATTCACTTTCCCGGAAGGTTCCTCGTTTTTATTGCAGACAACATTCGCCGAGACGAGACGGGAGACATGTGTTCTCTCTGCTCTGTTTGAGGCAGATGAGAAAAAGGCTCAATTTATGAAATAACTGCAAACATATTTGATTAATAAATGCGAATTGTGAGTGAGTGGGTGTGCGTCTGTAATGGCATTCTGTATTCCGGGAAGAAGCGAGAAAGGCATTCCAGACAATGATGTTTTCACTCGTTTCAATTTGGTTCGTTTTCTTCTTCCCAAACAACAACTGCTCAGCAGTAGCAAGTAGAAGGCTGCACACAGGTTTGGGAAACTTTTAATGGCGGTGCTTTCATGAATTTTCTAACATTTCCACTTTTGTACGAATCGTGTGTGGAATGTCGCTTTGTGTGAGTCTGCGTGGGTGTGATGCAACGTGCAAGTTAATTTCAATTTATATTCAAATTTAATAAATTGTGAGCAAGGTTTCCGCCGAATGGTGGCAACAGTAATGTAACAACATTATGAACCCGAACAGAACAATTGAAACATCAAATCAAAAACTTGGGTGGGTGCCAAGGTGGGTGCATAATTACGGGGGCAAGCTTAGGGGTGGAACAACATGACTAAATGTGACTGTGTTCAAGATTTCTAGATGAATTTTGGGGAATTTCTTAAATTTGTTTATTATTTGGATATATCAACTTTTATAATAGTAGTTTATGCAACAAGTTGCAAAAAGTGTTTTTTTTTTTCAGCACGAGTCGTACATTTATCCAACGAGGTTCACTGAGTTGGATAAATACGAAGAGTGCTGAAAAAATCAAGTTTTGCAACGAGTTCCATACAACATTTTTTGCGATTCCAAAAAACACACACTTAGTGAAATTTTTTATCAATCTTTCATGTATTTTGTCAATAAAGCGTTCAAATCAAAAAAATTGAAAAGTGTTAAACAAGTGCTGAAAAGTTCAACTTTTCAGCACCCATTTGAGTGCTGAAAAATAGAACTTTTCAGCATTTATTTTGAAAAGTGTTGCTATTCGATTCTGCTATTTTTGGTACAGAAAAGTAGGCTATTTCGTCGTTCAAGAATGACAGGAAAAGTAAGTAGTTTCACGACGGAATTGCAAAAAAAAATTTATCTGTCGACCTCGTAGAAAGGAAAGAATTTCTTTTTGAAATTCTAGGTTTACTGTACATTTTTGGAAGCACCTGAGATGTTAGCCGCACAACAATTGCAGGATATTTCGTCTTTCCTATAACAATATATAAATCCTCAATAATTATCTGCCACGCTCTTTCAAACTTAATTTAAACTAAAATTATTGAAGCTCGATTAGGATATCGTTATTTCGATAATTTTATCGGCGATAATCTAATCTCATAGATTTAACCCTTATTTAGAATTGTTTTGCATTTTCGGAAAAAAAATCTGTAATTTAAAAAAATCAGTGTTTCCTTAAAAAAAACTCTAAAAAATTAAAAAGCATATACAATTTTAATTCGTTTGATATCTTTATTGCATGTTTTGAAAACTTAAAGTTTTTTCAAAAAAATACAGTAATTTGTGATGGTACCCATATTGCAAATCATGAAAATTTTAGTATTTTAGAAAAAATACGGTATTTTGTGAACAATTTTTACTACATATTTATACTCTGAAATATACTACATTTTCAAAACTTATATTATTAGCTAAAGAATTGAAAATTTAAAATAATATCGTTGAATTAATTGATTATAGAAAGATTTACAAAAAGAGTTATCGTTCATTCGAAATAACGATAACGATAAATTGTCGATATCATCCCGGTGATGGCGATAACCATTTTCGTTATCGTCAGACGATAATATTATCGATAATGTTATCGTCTAACATCCTTGATAACTTCCAACAGCTTATTTTACTGCTGATTTTTTTTTAAATTTTCATAATTTTTTGAAACATGAGCAATTCTGAAATATTTTTGATTTAAATTGATAAAATGAGCTATACTTAAAATAACTTTTCAAAATAAGCTGTACTCCATTTCAATTTAAAGAGAATGTTGAGCTTTAAATTTTTTAAAACTTGAGCATTTTTTTTTGAAAATATGCAAAATTTTGAAGATTTCCTTGAATTTGCTTTCCTTTGTGAAAGTTTTGGTATTGCTATCGAGTTGGACTACATTTTTTGCATGTCATTGTTTTATTTCGATTTTTGTGAGATTGAATTTTCACAGATCATTAAATATTAAAGTGGTGGGTGTCGTGGCGCAGGGGTAGCGGCTTCGGCTGCCGATCCCGATGATGCTATGAGACGCGGGTTCGATTCCCGCCTTATCCACTGAGCTTCTATCGGATGGTGAAGTAAAACGTCGGTCCCGGTTTCTCCTGTCTCGTCAGAGGCGCTGGAGCAGAAATCCCACGTTAGAGGAAGGCCATGCCCCGGGGGGCGTAGTGCCAATAGTTTCGTTTTCGTAAATATTAAAGTAACTTTTAATGCTGTATTCTCTCGTTTTTTGAGAATATAATTTTGTTACATTTTTTGTTTGATTTTATAATCTTTTAAACCTTTTGTTTTAATAGAAACTTAAAAAAAAATGGCAATATTGTTTGGAATTTCTTTAAAATATCAAGAAGTAAATTGCCTCTTTTATTGTTATTGAAAAAAATAGTATTAAAATTGTGGCGTTTCGAATTTCACGATATATCGAAGAATATATGCGAATTCTTCTACTTCTGATTTTGTTTCAGTCAAGTAAACAAAAAAAAAATCTTTCAGATAAACTTAGAAACTGTTTAATTTAACACCAGCGAGCTGATGTATTTATATTTTTAGTTGTCATTAAATTTTAAGGCATTAATTAAAGTTACATTTGAATAATAAATCACAAAACAAGTAAATACACACCTTCACGTTTAAAAACTTACAATTTAAAAAAATGTGTGACGTCATGCTTTGAATTTACGCACGCTTTGAAACCCAGACACCTCATATTGTTTTATCAATTATTTTGATATAAGTTCGCATAATAATAGTCAAATATGTGTTAATTGGTGAATTTAAACATCAACCTTTATTTCATTTTTTACAGACGCTGTAGTAAATATCAAAATAATAAAATAATAAATGTGAAACATTTCAATGAAATATTTCATAGGCGTTCAAAGCACCGGAAAGGCAAAGCTTGATTTCGATTTTGATTTTCTTAAATTCTAGCTAATTTTAATGGGTAATTTTCTCCGCCAACTCACACAGCATTTGCCCCGACCTCTCTTCGATTTGCGTGAAACTTTGTCCTAAGGGGTAACTTTTTTTTCCTGATCACGAATCCGAGGTCCGTTTTTTGATATCTCGTGACGGAGGGGCGGTACAACCCCTTCAAAGGGACTTTAATGTAAAATTAGACGCCCGATTTGATGGCGTACTCAGAATTCCGAAAAAACGCATTTTTCATCGAAAAAAACACTAAAAACGTTTTAAAAATTCTCCCATTTTCCGTTACTCGACTGTAAAAAAATTTGGAACATGTCGTTTTATGGGAAATTTAATGTTCTTTTCGAATCTATACTGACTCAGAAGGGTATTTTTTTCATTTAGAACAAAATTTGTCATTTTAAAATTTCGTGTTTTTTCTAACTTTGCAGGGTTATTTTTTAGAGTGTAACAATGTTCCACATAGTTGTAGAGCAGACAATCACAAAAAATTTGATGTATAGACATAAGGGGTTTGCTTATAAACATCACGAGTTATCGTGATTTTACAAAAAAAAAAGTTTTGAAAAAGTTACTTTTTTCTATTCATTCTCATAAAATTTAATGTTTATACTAAATGCAAAGCTAGTAAATAATTGTCAGGTTATTTATCTGCTCAATGTATGAGCGTAAATTTAATCATTTTTTATAAACCTTCTTTTTTAAACCGGTTTTTATTGAAAAAAAAATTTACTTGCATTTTTCAATCAATACACTCAGTTTTATATGTCATTATGATACACTTTTAAAGAATTGAAAGAGATAAAATCCATTAAAAACATCGATAATCTATAAAATATTACAATGCCAATGAAAATAATTATATTTTTTCAATTGCAATTTTCATTTTCTTTAAAATTGCCTATTTTAAAATGAAACACAAAAACCAGTTAGAACTTGGTAAAAGTTCCATTACATTTAGGAAAACATTTAAATTATAGACTTGTACCGATCCTTATCCAAATTGGTCATGAAAATAATGTCATTCACGATTAAGTATTTTCCACTTAATTGGTTTTAGTCAGAACTTTTGACCATTCCTCCCGCAACCAAAGCTGCTTTCCCAACTTTCTTCTCCCTTAATCCACTCCACTCGGACCACCCTCAAAATGCCGGAAATCTCCTTAAGCAAAAAGTCACCGGGGCTCTCTCTTTTCCATAACTCAATTCCCAATTAGAAAACAGGATTACAGTGAAAGCCTTGCAGACAACACCCCTCCAATTTTACACCCACACCTCGAAACCCGATGGCAACAGCAGCAGCCAGCAGCTTTCCGTCAAGGTTTCTTATCTCAATTAAATCTGGGAAATGCTACACCTCACTTTCTCTCCCGCACAATTTTTCCGTTTTTGGAATACATTTGCTGACTTTGTGCGCAAATTTTTGGCCGAGAGGTAATCCCTTAGTTTTTTTTTGTGTTGGTTGAGGGGGTGGTAGTCCTCTGTTGTGTGTGTGTGTGTGGGGGAAGTTAATGGAATTTAAGCTGGAGGATTTCTTTTTTTTTGTGCAGAATTTGCCACAATGTTGCTTTGGCCGGGGGATTATGATTGAATTTCCCTGGCCGAAATTGAATTTGTGGTTTGGGTAAAGTTGGCCAAATGGTGTTCCGATACGGGGGAATTGGAATTGTCCGAAACTGAGTTGATTCTCTTGGAGGGAATTGCCAATTTCGCCAAAGCTGTTTATTATGTGTGTTACGAGGAGTTGGCTTATCTTGTGTGATGATGCAAAAAGACGTATTCCAACCTGGAAATAAACAAAATGCTAATCTCTTCCACATCTGACTGTTCAAATGAAATTTGCCAACTTTAAATCGTGCCCCAAATAAATCGTCACTAATGGCTAGACAAAAGTACAATTTAACCCGAAATCCGGTTCCACAAATTTCAACAAAACGACTGTTGATCCAACGCGTAACCTTTTCCACTCCCAAAAGAGGCCCAAAAATGTGCCCAAAGGCCACCACGGATGGTCACATTTTGTTGCCACCAGCCCACCTTTTCCACTAAAAACCAACACCCAAGATTCCGCTGGGAAAACTCTCTCACCCGCAACTTCCTGCTCTCTTTTTTCGGTCCCGAGCCTTCGCCCCCCGAAAGTGGTACAAATTAATTACACAATAAATAAAGCATCATCAGATTTTAATGTGTATTCTGTGTAATTCCATCCCTCCTCCAGCGGAAAAGTGCTTTTCTCCACTCCCACCCCTCTCCCTCAGAAACCCAACCACCCCATGCTTATCCCCGGAGGAAAGCGCGCGTGGGCACAAAAAGACGCCATCATTGTCACTGTCGGGTTTTCCATTCCCCCTGCTCCCCCACCAGATTCTGGCATTGTTTCGAAACTAATTGGAAAAGTTATTTTAACTCTCGTGATTATTAATGCGACGACTTCTCCCGCCTCGGAACCCTCGCGTCCCGAAATGAGTTGAAATGTCCTCCTGCCACACACTTCTCTGATGCAGGCGAACATTTTTGACTCTTAGGGATGTTTAAGTTGGATTGGAAAAGCAATGTTCATTTGTTGAACACGATTGCTTCTTTTTGAATGCTTTTTTTGTGAATTTAAAAAAAGAAATTAGCTAAATTTACATTTAACCGTTTTGTTTTAGGATAAAAATTAAAGCTCTTTTCTGACGTGAAAACATACAAGGATTTAAACAACAATCTAAAAAACCAGTTTGACATGTGAATTCCCAATAAAACCTTGTCGAAAATCAAAATCCACTTTTCTTATGTAGAAATGTCCAAGAATTAGATTAAAAATAACCACATTTACTATAAATAACATTAAAGGTACATGTGAATGATTAATAAATGGTTATTTTTAACAGCATTTTTAATGGCCGCATCAAGCCTCAATTTATTTTACAGAGTGATTTTGGCTGCTACAAATATTTTTGAAATTTTTTGTCACCCCGCCCCACCACTTCAAAATTGGCCCAAAAGTCAGGAGCCAAAAATTGTTTTTTCAAAAAAATCAATGAAATCAATTTAAAATACATTTTCCTGCATTTTAAATCAAACCATATTTTTTTGAAAACTAATGACTGCAAAAAAACTGAACTGGTGTAAAATGCATTTTAAAACACTTAAAATTATGAGACCAAGGCTTGTTATTCCATTTTTTTTTTTATTCAATACAGATTGAACTATTTGACTATTAAATTACTTTAGTTGAAGATAAAAATAAAATTAGCAAAATAATGTTCAAAATATTCAGAAACAATAAGTAAATATTCTTTGAATCGATCGAAAATTCTATGGACGCTAACTTATTTTTAAAATCTTTCTTTTCGACTGAACTCTATCTTATCATGTTAAATTTTCAATGCTTTCAATATGATTTTTTTTTTGAAAATGTAGTAAGTTTCTAAAGGACCGTAAACAAACCACATGGTCACCTTTTTTTGGAAATATGCATCCGCCCTCCCCCTCATCGTGGAAAATTTCCATACAAATATTTTTTTTTTGTATGGAGCGTCAATCCCCCCCCCCCCCTAATTACTCATAATTGTTCACAAAATACCATTTTTTCCAAAGATTGTATTTTGTTTACCTTTTTACCTAATTGAGTTTTTTTTTTATGGAAAATACTACAATTTCCAACGTATATACCGTATTTTTTCAAAGTACTCAAATTTTCCAAATTTTCAATACGGGTATCACACTACATGAATTTTGTGTGCTTTTAGAATTGATTAAAGTTTTTTTGAACATACTGGAATTTTCACAAGATACCGTATTTTTGAAAATAATATTTTTTTTTATTTGCAAAGTTTTGATTCTCGTTTCAAAATATGAGTATTTTCGAAAATGTGTATTTTTGTGAAAATGCAAGTATTTCAGCAAAAATATATTGCAAATTATTAAAATTTAAGTTCTTTTGAAAAAAGACGGTATTTTTTTAAATGTTAAGTATATTCCAAAAAAAACTCTAATCTAATGAATGTGCAAAACAAATGTCACTTCTTTCAATACCCATATTGTAAATTCTGAAAATTGGAGTTCTTTCGAAAAAATACGATATTTTGAAATGTTAATCTTTTAACAATAAAACTCTAAGTACGCGACTGCCGGTGGGCTGATGAAGTAAAAAGGCATACACAATTTTGTTTCATTTAATACCCATTTTGCAAATTTGTTAATTTTGAGTATTTTCAAAAATTACGATATTTTGTAAAAATCAGTATTAAAAAATAAAAATAAATAGTGGAAAAGCATTTAATTTTCGCATCGTTGCAAATTTTGAAAATTTGAGTGTTTTCGAAAAACGGTATGTTGTAAAATTTTAGTTAGGCCGTTGCAAATATTTTTCAAAGTTTATTTCGCCCCCCCCCCCCCTCTTCAAAATTGGTCCGAAAAATCAGGAGGCAAAAAAATATTTTTTCAAAAAAATATCAAAATTTCAATGGAAATAGAAGTCTAACCAACTGAGAACAATCTAAAATGCCTTTTTCTGCATTGATGATCATATTTAACATGTTTGGACCCGTTTAAAAATATTTTTTACTTTTATGAAATTGCAATGTACAGCACCGCAAAAACTTTTTTTTCTAGCAAGAATAAAATTTTCATCAGTACTTAAAATTTTTAGAAATCAATTATTGCAAAACAACTGGACAGGTGTATAATGCATTTCAAAACACTTTTTTCATTTAAATGTTGACACAGTGGCCTTTATTTTTTTACGGTATTTTTTTGAAAATTTGAGTATTTTACAAAAAAAAAACTATAAAAAAGTTTAGGCCGTTGCAAATATTTTCCAAAATTTATTAGGGGTTGGGGGCCTTCCAAAATTGGTCTGAAAAATCAGGGGGCAAATAAAATACGTTTTCAAAAAACATCAAAATTTTAATGAACATAAGCATAAGCATAAGCATAAGCATAGGTGCCCACCCGCAGTTGCTACTCCGTTATTGACCAGGACCTCCAGAAGTTACATCCACGAGCCGTGGAAGATAAGTGGGTGCTATCTTTCCTCGCTTCGCAACTTCTCAAAGGCCCCTATCATGCTGATCAATACCGGCGCCGGCCACGACCAGTGGTAGGGTCACGGGGAAGTGGATGGGAATGTTAGTCCGATACTTGAGTGATAGAGACCGCCCAATCGACTGCTTCTCCGACAAAGTATCACATGAGTTTTGAGGGGGTTAGTAGATGGGTATGAGGTCAGGATTCACGAGTGGCAGTGATGTGACCATGAGCATTTTGTTTATCGGTTGAAAATTTTAAATCTTAGGCAGCCGGCTGCGGAAAGATAAATAATTGATTATTTAAAAAGTTTGTTTTAATCGAACGCGTGCCAACCGAGCGGTAGTGCTATGGGCTGGACTTATCAGTATATTTTTACTGTTGGTACAATTAAGATAACGCGAGCAAATGTCAAAAATAGTAGATGAGTTAATACTAAAGCTGCCAGTTGGAATAAATTATTACGATCAACGAATATAAACGAAAAGAAAACAGGACACCACGTAACCGATTGTAATGAAATTATAACAATAACTTAAACGAACTTAACCGGCGGCGTGCCTTCCTATCAACGATGATAAAAGAAGGACTTATAAATTTAAAATATAAAAAGACTCCAAAAAATACGTTGCATAGTAACCGCGAAGTCCCGCTACTCACAATCGAATCCGAAAGATAGCTATCTAGAATTTTAAATATAGTATTAATTCGACCGCGATCCTCCAGAAATTCTTCGTCGGCGTGCCTTCCGATCAACGGTGATGTAAGAAGGGCTTTATTCATTAAAATGATTTTATATCATAAGCCTTAAAACATATTCGTCGGCGTGCCTTCCGATCATCGATGATATAGAAAGGACTTAATCCAGCAATACGACTTGCTTGTCTCGAAAAAAAAAATTCGGATCGTTTCTATCGAAAACTATGTAAAGAGGACAAAAATAAACTCATTGGCCAACGAACGCGCGAACTATAAATAAAGAAAAAAGAAGAAGAAGAAGACCAATCAACCCATGCACACAAACAACGACACAAAAGAGATGAAAACAACACGAATCAGAAGAAATCCAATCACCCCATGTACACAAATAGCGACACAAAAGAGATGGAAAATAACACGAAAAACAGGACTGCGCGTCCACACAGGCACCACACTACTCAATTTTTTTTTTAATGAACATAGAAGTCAAATTAACTGAAAACAATCTATAACTAATTTTTATGTATTGGTAATCATATTTAGCATGTTTGGGCTAGATGGAAAATATTTTGAATTTTTATGAAATTCCAATCTATAGCACCGCAAAACTTTTTTTTTGAGAAAAAATAAATGTTGGTTAATTAAATTCTTAGTAAAAGAATTGAAAATTTAACATGATATGATATAAGATTATCACCGATAAAATTATCGAAACAACGATAACTATAGATTATCATTTTAAAAATCTACGTAGTTCTTCTTAATATGTATTAACTTTGATTTTTACACTTTTATGCTTAAAACGGTATTTTGCACTTTTGCACCGCAAAGATACACTTAAAAACAAATACAAAAATAAAAAAAAATCGAATTTCAATTACAAACAATATCTATTAAATAATAATAAGCTGTCGACAGTATTGGTTTGCTTCAAATTTTATGCAATAATTTTAAGAATATAAATTCTGTTAAAGAGTTTTTTGAATTGCACTAAATTCAAGAAGTTATTTAAACATATTATGATCGAATCAATTCCAAAAATCACTCAGTCGCCAGCCAGCGACAAGTTAAGACGTGTTTTGCTCGTGTTTCATCCCGTCGCGGGAATCGGAAGCGGAAGAAGTCCAGTGAGGTCGCTGGAATCGGCATCGAAGGAGAAAAAGTTGAGAAGACCCTGCTCAACAACAACAAGTTCAGCCCGCTAGCGGATAACAAAAACAACAACAATGCCAGCCCAGCAGGAGGAGTCGGCCAGTCGGCAGGTAAACAAAAGCAACCACCTTTGGTGGTGAAGAACACCACGGATTTTTACAAGCTCGTGGCGATTAGAAAGTTGTAAATTAGGTTTCAAACCGATTTACAAACTAACCCGATTTGGAACCAAGGTGACCTGCTTCTCTGTCAAAGATTTTGACAAGTTACAAGAGCTACTCAAGAAGAAGAAAGTGGAATTCTACACCCACGATCGGCAGAGCGAACGAAATCATCGGGTGGTTCTTCGTGGTTTTCCTGATGAACTGAAACCGGCCGAGGTCAAGTACCTTCTGAAGAGGGATCTCAAGCTGGAAGCGCTGGAGGTGCATATCATCAAGCGGAAGGAAAAGTCCACCGTGGACGAAACTCCGTACATTGTGGTCTTCCCCAAGGGATACACCAATCTGAAGAAGCTCTCTGCAATGAAAGTTTTGGCAAGCACTATCATCCGGTGGGAGGCCTACCGGAACAAGCGACCGAACGTGACCCAGTGCAGGAACTGCTTGCAGCTGGGTCATGGAACCAGGAACTGTCACCTGAAAGGCAGGTGCAACAACTGTGGGGGTCCCCACAAGACGGACGAGTGCAAAGTCCAAGAAGCCGAGCCGAAGCGGTGTGCCAACTGCTCTGGAGCCCACGAAGCCACGGACCGCAGCTGCCCCAAGCGTGCGGACTTCATCCGGAGGCGCCAGCAGGCGTCGAAACCGAAACCGCCGGCAAGGAAGGCGGAGAAGCAGAGTCCAGCAGTTCCGGCGTTTACGCCGGCGGAGTTCCTCCGCTGCCGGGTGCAGTTCCGGACGGAAAATCCAAGGATCGCCCTCGTCCCGCAGGAAGCAGCCAAGGTGGCCCCCGAGACGATGGAGCCACGGAGAAGGAAGCCGGAGAGGTGCTCTACAGTTCGGCTGAGCTGTGGGGGATTTTCTCCGAGTACATCGGCAGGTTCAAGACCTGCAAGACCCGCTTGGACCAAGTAACCCTCGTCAGTTACATGATCTCCAAGTATGGAATTTAAGGAGTTTTTATATATATATATTGTTTTACTGATCCTCGGTCCCAACAGCACCTAAAAGGACCTAATAAAAATAAGTTAAGAAAAAAAAAATCCAAAAATGAGCCAAATTCTTTTAACGTTAATTTTCACTGATTATTCCTGAGCAGATATCTCAATTTTGTTAAACCTCTGAGAATATTTCTCGTTTAATTTCCCAAAATACCTTTCTACGTAGGAAACCCATGGCGCACTGTCTTTTTGTTTGAAAAATGTAATTTAGATTTGCTCCTTATCATGCTCAGAAATAAATTTTCATTTACCCAAAAAATAGCTTGATTTTGGGTTTCATATTTTAAACTGTATTTTTTTCTAAAAAGAAGCTAGTAAAATAACAATTGTAACCAAATCAACGAAGAAAAATAACCACATTTCAAGAAAACTTCTCTGTTTTGATCATCCCCACCACCTCCTCTTTTCCGCAGAGCCTGCTCCGCAGTTAATGCGACCCACGAAATGGGTTTTCTGTTTTGTGTTGTTTCTACAGTTTGACTCTGGCGGTTTGGTGGCGCGCTAGAGCAATTGAACTTTAACACCGTCGAAAATTGGACTCATTTGCAGTAGTTTTGCTAGATTGTGGGTTGAGAGACTCGCCGAAAGTCAGGGGGAGGTGTGGGGGACTACACGGCAAAATTAGTTGTTCGAAATTTTTGGCGAGTAAAATTTGAATTTTAAGGGGGGGTGGCATTTGTTTTGTGGAGGAGTCTTCTTTTCTGCGCTGTATTTTTCGTTTTTGGTGGTACAAAATTGATAAAATATGACAGTAATTGTGAGGTTGGAAATGGCGTCACAACAAGTTTCTCCAAGCACAAACAACCCAATCACCGCCATCATCATCGTGCAGTCACCGTCGGTCAACCGGTCGTCTCGTCATCACGGTTCAGGTCATCCCCCAAAACAGGAAGGTTCCGAGATTTATGACCATCCGGCGCCAGCCTTCACCGTCATCATCCTCACCGGAGGTCCCGATCTTCTTGGCTTCGCAAATTCAAATTTAATCGTTTGTAAACTATCTCTATAAATCAGACCAAACTTCCGTCCGGGATGCTCTCTTAACCCTTTGTCCCCTCGACCGCGACCCCCTCCCCCCGAAGAACAAACTCAACTTATCCAATATTAGTTCGCGTTTCAAATATCCTTCACCTCCACCCCCCGTCGAAACTAATCCCCGTTCGAAAGTCGAGCCAACTGACGACGACGCCGGCCACCGGGACGATGATGACCTACACCGGAAAAGTTCCAGTGGCACAGTTTGGCCCCGCCGCCGCCGCTTGGCACGGACTAGACGACGACGCCGACGGCTCGTTTTTGGACGAAACAAAGTCGATTCTGTCCTCTGACCTGCTTTTTTGTTGAAATTTCGGCGTTGATTACCGTTATCAGGGGGAATTTTGGTTTAAAAAAGGTCTTCATAGAACTTCAAATTTCGATTTGAATATTGAGGTATTCAAATTTTTTTTTTTAAACTTGAGACTAAGTTCAAAGTCACTCCATCCGACAGTCCCCCCCCCTCCCCCAAATTTACCCGCAAGCCGTTCAAAGTGCTCCGTGGACATCGTGTCAATTTGGGGTCGGCGGTAGCCCAAGAGGGTCCTCCTGCGCTATTTGCCTATCGATGTCACCTCTTGATAGCGCTTCCGATAAATTCATCGTTGTCCTGTGACTCCGTCCCCCCACCAGCCAGCACTGCCCGGGGGGTCATCGTCGTGACGTGACACATTGCGGAGCTCCGTCGTCGTCAAACGGGTTGAATACAAGAGTGACTCAGCTTTTGTTTGCCTGTTGGTGGTGGCCAGTTTTGGACGCAACATTTTGGGAAATTGCCCCGGAGGTTGCTTGTTCTATGGACAAGTTTTGGGAACCAGTGCCAGCATTGTGTGATCTAATTTTTGGGTTATTTTAGAACAATTTTTTGGGAAATTATTTGTTATCAAGTTGGATACAGTTTTGTGAATATTTATACTTGTCATTCTTTTAATAATTACTGCTTAAAATAAATTATCTTAAAAGGTGAAATTTGGAAAATTATGTAATCCTTATAGCTTTTAAGATTCTCCGTTCTGCCAAAACACTTTAGAAATTGAATGTTTCCAATTGAATATTTCATCGCACAACCAATTCCGAACAATCACCCCAGCTTTAAATTACACTTTTATTGCGCGCTCCCATTAGTGCTATCACGGTCGATTGTTCATTGATTCCTAAAATATTGAGCCACCACCTCACCAACTCACCCTCACGTGATGCGGTTTTACCCTCCCCCCAATTCTAATCCAATTGAAAGTGATTCCCAACAATTTGACCAAAAAGCCACCCTCCCTCAAAGCTTCCTTCCGGATTTATCGATTATCGATGCACCGCACACACACACATACACACACCGTTTCAAAGCGCATCGAATCGTTATTAATTCCCGCCGATTCGATATTAAATTTTGCGAACATTCACTCACACGGCCTCTCTAACAGAAAACGGTTATTGATAAACCATGGAACGAAACAGATAAAATTTCATGCTTCATAATTCCATTATTACCACACACTCATACACACGCGAGCTAACATATAAATACGTCGCGAGCAGACACATATTTGAAATTTTGCACAATAATCTCGTTCCTTTTTTTTTTGTTTTGTTCCGGGAGGCTCGCCATTTTCCTGTTGTTTTTTCTGCGCTTTTCCGGTGTTGGTTCGATCGAGCAAAACTTTGTCAGCTTCCGATCGGTTTTGGCTCGGCACATTTTGAAATCGTTAAGTGCAAGTGAAATGTTGGTTTAGGGGCGGTTAGTTGTTTTCAATGTTTATATATATTTTTTAAACATATTAAAAAATAGTTTTAAGCGGCATCCCAATTTTTTAGTCTTATTTAGTTGAAATTATTCCTCAGTTTATTTAAAAAAGTGGAATCACAATCAGCCAATAAACAGATAAATCTGTATTTTAACAGATTTTTTTATCCCAAAAATCACATTAATCTGTGTACAGATTTTTTTTAAATTAATTTTATTTTAAAAAAATCATCAATTTAGTAATTCAATTATGCTTTAATATCATTTAAAAGCTCTGTTGTTAAAATTTTAAAAGTGTCTTCGAATTTGACATGATACAGATAAAATACAGATTTATTTTTAATTTAATACAGATCTCCCATAAAATACTCTGACATCTTTGCTCACAATCCAGAGGTCGCCGGTTCGAATCCGCGGCGGGCGGTCTAATATTCTTTGTGTAAATATGGGTATTCGGCGCCGTCGCTCCGTGCCTTACTCTCATACACTCAGGAGCGCAGGGCGGCGAAGTCCTTGTAGATTAAAAGGAAGACATTAGTGGTTGGTACTAGCAATAGTGACCGACAGCTATAAAGTCTACTTCGTTTTTCGGATTCACACAAAATAAATGTTAATTTACATTTTTAAAGATTTAATAGAATTTAATATTACCACATTTTTTATTGTGTGGCTCAAATGTATTTCTATGCTCTAACAATTCAAAATTTGACGCTCTCAAGCAAACTTCTCGCACTCTACTTTTTAACGCGTTTAAATTTTTGACCTTGAATAAACAAAAAAGAGCACACAATGTAAATAATAGCAAACACGTGTTTCTGACCATTCAGTGCATTTTTCTGAAGTTTGGTTGAATTTGTTAGCTGAAGTCCCGAGTTCTAGTTACAAATGTTTACGCTAGTTGGGCATCTACGTGTGTCAAACGCGTTCTGACCTGAAATCACTTGGGTTAGTAAGTAAGTGCGACACTGAAATTTTCGGGGTTTGTCAAGATAGCGCGACAAAATTGAAATTTCTCTCATATTAACAGCAAAATGTTGGAATCAATAATGTCAAATACTTTTTGTAGATTGTGTATGAACTTGAGGTTAAATAAATAAACAGTTCAAAATCAGCTAAAAAAAATATTACAGCAATTTTGTAGCATGAATCATTTGTTCTCAAAAAAAAAAAAAAAAAACTGTTACATTTAGACAATATATTTCTAATTCTGTTTCAATTACACTTAAACATGCAACTTAAAAATTAATTTAAACAATGCAGCCCGTATTCTCATTCGATTTTTTTTAAATAAAAAACGTTACTTAATCCATCCTTAGGTGGTTGGCACCTTCCTCACATTTAAAGATTGCTATCCAAAATGCAAAAGTGCGTAAATAACACTTAAGTGCTTATAACTTTTGATAGGGATGTCAGATTTTCAATGTTTTGGACGCATTGGAAAGCTCTTTTGAATACCTATCCAACGATAGGTCGCATGAGGATCTGGACAACATTTTCATCAACATATCTGAGATCCGGCATCCAAAAAGCGTATAACTAACACTTAAGTGCTTATAACTTTTGATAGATTTGTCAGATCTTCAATGTCTTGGACGCGTTGAAAAGGTCTTTTAAATACCTTTCTGAAAATGTATAGCATGACGGGTTTTCTTTCAAAAACCACCCTTTTTACAATCTTCCGGACTTTTGTTAAAATCGTTTTTTTAGCATAACTTTTGAAATACTTAACTAAACTGCAAAATTTTTAATAGCGACTTATGGGTGCAATTTCATAAAAAAATGAGAATTTAGATTTAGTATTTTGAGGGGAAATATAACATTATTTGAAATTTCTTCATATTCCTAGGTGAAATGAATGTCTTCAGCAAAGTTGTTTATTATGATCAAAACTTTCCAGAATAAAAAAATCTTTAGAAAAAAATATGAAAAAAAGGTTATTCAGAAAAAATATTCCAACAAACTTAACAAACCTTTTTCATAGAGCGACAATTTTAACCAGATGAATGAATAAAAATTATGCTTTAAAATTACGTATATACTTTGATTTTTTCCTTCCTCACCTCACTGAGGTAAGGCTATAAAATCACTCGAAAAATGAACATCTTAAATACACCTCTCAGATATACCTTCACGTATACCTATCCACTCAGAACCAAATTCTGAACAAATGTCTGTGGGGATGTGTGTAGACATGATTTTTTTTCCACACGATTATCTCAGAACTGGCTAAACCGATTTTGGCCGGGGGGTGGTTTCAAAAAATAAAATTTGAATTAAAAAAAGCGTTTTAAAATAAATAATGGGGAGGCATAAACTTAGAAAATTATTTGCAACGGCCCTAATGGTTTCAAAGATAACATTTATTGGATAACACTTTAAACGTTTTTCATAAATTTCATTCTTTGCAAACATTGAAACTTAACTACCGTAAATTGGGGTGACTTTGATAGCCCGGGGTGACTTTGATAGGTTTTTCAAATGCCCGTCAAATTAATATCATTTTTGAGAATTTTGAGTATGCAAACATTAAGGGATAGCTTATTATCGAACATATATGCAAAAATATGACTGTTACATTGGATGTATCAAAATTAGTGGCCAAATCAAATTTCTATCAATGTCACCTCGGGCTATCAAAGTCACCCCAGTTTACGGTACAAACAATCGATCAGTTAAACTTGAAAAACATAGCCTGGGGGATCTCTTAGATTTTCTAAAATTTTAAACGCAAAAAAATGTGTAAATTTGGAAGTTGTAAAATTTTATGATTAAATATTTCCCCTTTTTAACTCAATATTACCTAAATTAAGATTGAAAAAGTGAAACTTCACTGAAAAAAATGTTATGTTACCATTATTTTTCAAACAGCGTTTTTTTATTTGAAAAAATTAAATTAAATTTATGTTTCAGTTCAAATCTGAACAATTTATGTTTACAGTTATGTTGTCTTTAAAAGTATAGTGCATAAATTTGCATTAAATCATTTTGCTCAGCAATAATTTAAAAAAGGCACAGCTGTCACATCGCCAAAATAGCACAACCCACCCTGCCCCCTATAATGTTGCATTTTAAAGCCGATTTAATTCATTTTCATTTTCCGCGGCCCAGCGGTAATTATTCGCGCGTGGTAGTTTTGAATGAAACCGAAAAGTGCGCGCGTCCCTTTTCCCCCACGAACTGTGCTGGCAGGGCTGCTGGTACAATTTTCAATCACATGCATGAATTATTGAACGGTTTTCCGCGCCAAATTGTATCGATTCCTGCGAGCAGTGGCAAAAATTTAATCTTCTTAACAGATTTTGTATGTTTGCCTCCACTCATCGTTATTTTTTCTTGTCTCCCTTTTTTTTCACAGAACGACACCATGCGGGTGATATTTATGTACTCGCGCGAAAAGCCGGCCAAGGGGTCAACCCTGCCGGGCACGCTGCCGGGGCCGCTGGAGGCGTTCAAGGGGTCACGGTCGGTGTTTCTGACGCAGCGCACCCAGCACGCGCTGCCCAACTCGGCCAGCCTGGGCATCCTGGAGCTGCGCAACGAGGACGTCGAGCTGCCCGAGAGCGACGAGAGTCTGTACTGGTGCAAGATCTTCAAGCTGGACGACTTCCACCAGAAGCATCACCTCGTGAGGGTGAGTAGTTTTAGTGCTATAAATGAATTGTGTTTTTTTTATTGAATGACAAGTTAACATTTAGGAGCAAACATTGAATAAAATTTATAAATTATTTTCATATTATTTAATAATTATTTTCCTATTCCTTGGAAAGGTATAAAAATCGTCGTAAGTGGTAGATCGGATTTAAAATACCGGCTCAGACCAACACAACTGGTGTTCGTTTCCCCTCTGGATTCGATTGCTTAGTAATGGGTCTTAAATACTTTTAATGATTGTCAACCAGTAGGTCGATGATTGCTTAAAAAACTTATAGAACTTCGAGAAACATCTGATTTAGATAAAAATGATTAAAATGGGCATGTTTATAGATTTTATGGAAAAAAAGTTTTAATTTTGCACCAACTGGTAAAACTTTCATGAGTTTCACATTTTTTCAAGATGAAATTACTGAAAAAGGGGGTATATTAAACCAACCAAATTTTCAATCTTCCAAAATGAAACTTTTTTCTGTGTTCGAGAAGGGTACAATCGACATATCGATGCTTCAATGCTATCTTGTCCTAAGCCTGCTGGTTTTCCATAAGAAAGCTCAGAGGCATTGATATTTTATTTCATTTTGGTGCAATACTTCGTAAAATTGAGCTAAATTCAAAGCATTTTAGAGTGATGTGCATTTTTTGGAATTTATTGACGGTTAAACTTCCACTAAGTTTGTTAATCGATAACATTATCGTCGTGTCTAACGATAACGATAATGGTTATCGTTATCGTAATTTCGGTGATTTTTTCGGCGATTCTCTTATCGCCAATATCGGACGCTAACTCATTTTTAAAATCTTTCTTAAATCAACTTTATTTAATCAAATCAAGTAAAATTTTCGATACTTTCACTAACTATAAATTTAATTAAACGTAGTAAGTTTCAAAATAAAAATACTAAAAATTTTATATAAAATACCGTGTTTTTTTTTGAAAGTACTAAAGTTTTCATAATTTGCATTGTGGGTATCAAACGAAGCGAAATTTTATATGCTCCTTCACTTTATTTGAGCTTTTAAAAATCACATTTTCAAATTTTGCGATATGAGTTTCAAACGAAGCGAAATTTTGTACGCCTTTTCACTTTATATGAGTTTTTTTTTGGAAAATTAAAAGAAAAGAATCAGTTCCATAAAATCAAAACATTATTTAAAATAAAAAAAAAAAAACAAAAATATAAAAAAAACGCTAAAATTTTCTTAATAGGCAAAATATATAATAAAAAAATAATATCAAAAGAAGCTAAATTTGGTATGCTTTTTCACTTCAATAGAATTTGTTTTTTTAATTACTTATCTGAGCAAAATACCGTATTTTTTTGAAAGCACTCAAATTTCTAAAATTGTCAATATGGGTATTAAATAAGGCTAAATTTTTTGCTTTATTAAAGTTTTTTTTTGAAAATGACAAAAAATTCAAAACATCATTTCAAAAAAGTTTGTGAGTTTTTGTATCATTTCCCAAGTAGCATTTTAGGCTTCATCAAAGCTGTCACAACCGCTAGAAAACTTATCAGCCAAAACCAACATTAAAACCACATAGTCGTAACAAACTCCCCAGAACCTCGATAAACCCCACTTAAAATCAAAAAGGACTTCCGCAAAAGGTTGTTGGGACCTATTTATTAAACCCACATAGCAGTTTAAGGCTTTGCAACTGAATCCTAACAATATCCTTATAACCTTGATAAAACCTTTGTTAAAACCTTGATAGGTATAAGGGAAAGTTGACATTTCTTACGTCTTAATGCGTCTTATGACAAACAGATTCTATTCTAGCAAAAAAAGTCTTCATCTTACCAAATGAAATAATGGAAATGGTTGTTAAAAATTGCGATAATGATATGATAGATATTGGAAGAAATCAAAATATGTTCAAAGCTTATTCTTCGCTATCGGTGGCTCAAATTCAGCTACGGTTGAAATTTTATCCATAAATGTGGCAGAGATAGAGCCAAAAAATCAACTCGCTTCATCAAAAATATTTCTTCTGCAATCACAATTTTGATTGAAATTTTTTTGTTTACATTTTTTTTGCAGAAATGTTTAAAATATTTTTGATCTTCTGTGGCTATGCTAACGATGTCAGAAATTTATCATAATTGTGTGTTTTCATCGAATTTTAATCAAAATTATGCTTATTTTCATTTTTTTTCTGCCAAGATGGCGGTCAATCATATTCCATCAGACCACGCGTTTCTCGCCATATGCGATAAAACCGATTGGCATGGCATTGCCATCTGGTTTTCAAGCCATTATTAAGACTTTCATAAAACCTTATTGAAAACCAGTCGGCTTTAATTTTCACCAGGTTTTATGTCCGAGGCATAAAACCTTGTTAGAACCTATTAATTAGCTCTTGCTTTTTGGTTGTGGTGAATGCCCAAATAAAACTATTAAGCAATTAAGATG
This sequence comes from Culex quinquefasciatus, assembly GCF_015732765.1. Taxonomy (NCBI): domain Eukaryota; kingdom Metazoa; phylum Arthropoda; class Insecta; order Diptera; family Culicidae; genus Culex; species Culex quinquefasciatus. The sequence goes on along the minus strand of NC_051862.1, from coordinate 44,748,675 downwards.
CTACCATAAAACCTCAATAAATCTAGGTGGTGTAATCAAATAAAAAAATACTCTCTGAATTACAAATCTGGATTAAGATTCAAACAAGAATTTCCTTGAAACTTTTTTTTAAATGATATTTTGTTCTAAATTGAAACATTCTCATATTTTGTTACATTTTCTTCAACACCATTTATTTATTTTCTTATTTATTTTTCAAAAAATGTTAAATGAGAAACTGTTTCAATTAATTTATTCATGTTTCTGTATTTTTTGAGTTTTTTCTGTTCTTTCAAAAATTTCTTCAAATAGTTTCAAAAGCTTAAACTCAAGCATATTTTGTTGTTGGTTTAGTTCATAATAATGAGATCGTTTTGAAAATTGATTGAAAATAAAAACTTATTTTTGAATTTTTTGAAAAAAAAGTTGGATTTTGCAAGTTTCATTGCAAATGTCATTTAAAACAATGCCACTGATTTCTATGAACAAAATTGTAGGGAAAGAAAAGACAAAAATAAAAATAAATTGTATTGGCATTATAGGGTATATGACCCTATTTTGGACCTAGTACCTATTTTGGACCTATTTTTATTAATCGAGGTAGTTCAGACTTTTAAAGTAAGAATTCACTGAATCCAACCAACAGAAAGTGTAAGTAGGATCGTTTTGTAGCTTACCTCTTCCAAAAATGTTAACATTTTTGATTATTTCCGCCTTTTCAGCCACTTTTTCCATTGTCATTCGTATTTCCTACCATTTTCCTAGCACAAAGATTAGGTCCAAAAATTCCAGCCTCGTTGCTTATCAGATTTGGCTCGCGACACCTTGATGTTTTTTTCTGTTTTGCACTGACACCAAGCAATTTCGTCCGGTTTCCGAGCAATGTAACTGTTGTTTATTTAATTCTGCTATGTTTTTCATCACTAAACCATTGAAATAAGTATTCTATTATCGAAAAAAAAAATCAGCCGCGTTGGATCAGTTTTTGGAGCTACTTTGCCGTCGGTTCAAAGCTATCACCAACACATGTATAACAAGGTGTTGCCAGTTTAGTTTATCAACATTTTTCGGTATTTCATTGAAATTAATTGAATCTTTAGAATCTTTTTTCATTGTAACTTGTTATGTATTGTGTATGTATCTCTGACATTCCTTTAATTTTAAGTTAAGGTGTTTTTATTGCGACTAATAACGGGTTGTCTTTCATGTTCTAATGCTTGAACAATTAGGTCGTAAGAATACGCAAATTGTGAATAGGACAGAGACCTGCTAAAGATGCGCGAGTTTCCATTCAATATAATTAAAACACGTTTTCAAATTCAAATCCATTGTTTTATCATAATTGTTTTATTTCCAAAATAAATACTTTCCAAATTATAATCGTGGATAGGCCCTTTGGTTTATCAAACCGAGTTTTTGTAAGTGTGCGTGTTGCCGCCGCACGCCGCAATTCGAGTTGTCCAAATTTCAACCAATCAGAGTGTAGGTCCAAAATAGGTTCAGCGATATATCCAAAATACATTCAATAAGTCCAAAAATGTTTTACTTGAAATGTTTATTACAATGAACTGGTTAAATTATTTCCAATTTTCAATAGTACACTTTGTTAAGCATAAATTAAGGCACAAAACAATCCTAATACGTGCCAAATCAGTTAGACCGTTCCTGAGAACAATGCGAAATATGTTGACGCTTTGCATAGTAGGTCTAAAATAGGGCCATATACCCTACAATAATGGTATTTCGAAACACTCAAACATTTTAAGCCATTCAAAAATTATAATTTTTCAGTTTGAAAAATTAAGTGAAAGATTTACCTTACACTTTCATCATTTCTTTAAAAATTCAAAACAATTGTATATTCAGATTTAAATATCGCATTCTATCATTAAAATGATAAACGGCATGGGTCAAATCAAAATCTAGATTAAAGGATTGGTAAACATGTTACAAATGTTTTGATAAAGATAAAAAGTTATAATTTTTTTGAATATCAGTAGTTTCCGAATAATTATAAAAAAAACTAGCCCAGAAACTTTTACCATAAAAAAAACATTATCACACATATGTTCCAGTCAGTTCCTTCAGCCCAATTTTAGCCTGGCAGAGCAGCGGCAGCACTTTTCTCCACGTGACAACTTTTTCCGGTGTGGTTATTCAGGGTGAAGAAAAAAAACTGATGCTTCATCTTGTTTCCAGGCCACCACCAGCAGCGAGATAAATATGTTGGCTTGGAAGGCTTCATTTTTTCATTCCAAACTCTTTTTTTCTGTATGTTAGGAAAACTCTTTCCTTGATTTTCCCCTCTCCCCAACCTTCGAATCGAAGAGAGAAGAGAGAGAGTGCGGAAAATTTATTTATAATGTGTATAAATTTGATAGTGACAGAGACGGAATGGATGTGTATACTTCCAATTTCCGCCGTCATTACGGTGATATATGATGCTCGGAGATTCTTCTTCGCCACCAACGAGCGAAAAAGGGAAAATGCACCTTGTGGAAAGTGGGTGGGGGAAAGGTGGAAAAGTGTCGAAGATAAAAATGGCGCCCGCTTGAGATGTGCGAGCATTTCCACAAAAGTGTCTGTTTGTGGGGGAGTGAATTTTTCTCCTTACCGTTTTTCAATCCTTCGAGAAGCAGAAATAATACGAAGAGGGCGGAAATATCAGCCCAGGGAAAAAAAATGGTGCAGATTTGTGTGGCGCGGTTGGAGCGTAAAAAGGTAGCAGCGAACGATAAGAAAGTTGTAAAAATTTCATTTCCTTTGGCCCAGAATGAGGGCCCCGGCACAGAAGACAGTCGTCGGGAAGATGTCTACGGTTGAAATTGATTTTAGATTATCGGGGGCAAAATTCCAGCAAAGCAAAAAAAGACAGCGAACGAGCTCCAATCGATATCGCGGTTAGTGGTTTTCCCTCGATAACTCATTCTGAAAGTGGCTGCTGAAAGAGAAGAAAAAAATCGAAAAAGATTTACCCATAAAACTAGCACTTTTTTTAACTGCTCGAAAGTGGCAGTAAAAATGCAAATTGCTCTGGCCAGCTCGGCCAAATCGAAGGATATTAAGCCAATATACACGGAAATGGGTGAACATTTTTCAGTTGGACTTTTTTTTTGCCAATCTGTGGTAGTGGCGGTGGTTGTGGCAGTCAACAAACCTACATTATTGCATTCGATTTCGATTTCATTTCCGGGATCATTCATTGCAAATGGGCAGTCGTTTTGGGTTTGGCGAAAGGCTGAAAATTTAACATTATTTTTTTTGCCAGAAAATTTTTGCAGGATCAGTTTTGTTTTAAGTGTAAATTAACTTTTAAATTAAAATTTTAGGCTTTACTAAGTAATCGTACCATAATCATTAAAATTTATTTCAAGTTCCTTAAAATTATTTACAGAATAAAAATGTGTTTCAAAACTTGTTTTCAGCCATTTTTGTTGTTTTTGTTGCAGGTGACGAATAGGGGAAGGTGGGGCAAGACAACCATATGGGGCAAGAGGAACAATCGCTCGTACGGCCATAATTTTTACAATTTTGATTATTTCCAGTATGAGGAAATGTTACTAGCAATGCAATTAGCTGATTCTACTACCACATAACCGCCAAAACGACGTAAACGCCACGGAGCATAAGATTTAATGAAGTTTTTTTACAAACCTTTATTTTCTAATAATATTTGGAAAGTGCAAAACAAGACTTTGGGTTCGTTTTAAGGCTCATTTTATCAAAGTGCATTTTTCCCTAGATCAGTAGTGTCCCTACCAATGACTTGCACCTATTATAAAGTATGATTTAACTTTTGGTTATATTTGTTGAGAGCTTTCAAAAAAAATTGTTCAGGTGGGGCAAGTGTACCATATGGATTTTTAGTATAGAAAAAAATACGAATTGCTGCAACAACATATTTTATTGGGAAATAAATAAATAAACGTACTTAATAACTGATAAACAATTGTTTAAAAAAATGTCCATACAAAATATAGTGATATTATGAAAATTTCCTTTTTTTCATCTAAGTAATAATCTTTTCGTAAAAACGATCAAATTTATAGTAAAATAATATTCTTTAATCTAAAAATGAAAGAAACGTTTCAAATACATCCTAATCTGATGTTTCTAAGTGATAACAGTTCAATTGTCAGCAAATTAACATGTTTTTTCATGCATTGTTCCTCTTGCCCCAACGAGTTGTTCGTCTTGCCCCACTAGTTGAGTAGAGCATACGGAAAATAAAAAAAATTAAAATCATTTTTTTGCATTAAAAACAGGATTTTTTGAAAACTTGTTCTATCAAAGTCTTAGTCAAGACCTGGAATAATATGATTATTATAAAATCCGACAGATTTTTAACGTTTTTAATGGGTTACAACGCTCATTTCCTTAGCTTGTTACACTTACCCCACTTTCCCCTAATTCAATAATCTCAATTCTACCTTTCTCTTTAAAATATACTTAAAATGATTGGAAAAATTTATAATTATTCTTACTAACTAAATGCAATTTCAAATTTATTTAGTCCTTGGTTCTGAAAATTGGTTAGATTTTTTGTTGGATTTCAGTTTTATTTTTTTCATAAAATTAAAAAATCTAAAAAATCTTGTGAACTTATCAGCTATTTTTAATTATTAATATTTCTAGCAAGGTTGTTAATCGATAAATTTATCGTCGATCATATTATCTTCTGACGATGAAGAAAATGGTTTCCGTTATCGTCGGTTGTCGTTATCGTTATTTAGATAATTTTATCGTGCGACAATCTTATCGCCGGTAATGGACGATAACTGATTTTTAAAATCTTTCTAAAATCGATTAATTCAACCATTTCATGTTTAATATTCAATGTTTTCACTTAGAATTGATTTTTTGAAAATGGAAAAATAATGTACACACAATTATTTACAAAATATTGTTTTTTTAAGCAAAATTGTGTTACTTTTTCAATTTATTAGAGTTTTTTTAAATTCTAATATTTTCATAAGTTTCCATATTTTTTTCGAAAACACTCAAATTTTCATAATTTGCAAAATGAGTATCAAAGGAAGCAAAATTTTGCATGCTTTTCACTTTATTAGAGTTTCTTTTAAATACTAAAATTTTCACAAATTACCCTATTTTTCGAAAATACTCGACTTTCAAAATATGCAATATGAGTATCAAACAAAGCGAAATGTAGTATGCTTTTTCAATTTATGATAGATTTTTTTTTTGAAAATACTTATATTTTCACTAATTACCGTATTTTTTGACAATACTAACTTTTCAACATTTGCAATATAGGTATCAAACGAAGTGAAAATTGAATGCTTTTTTCACTTTATTAGATTTTTTTTTTTGAAAATACTAAAACTTTCACAAATTAACGTTTTTTTTTCGGAAATACTGATATTTTCAAAATTTGCCATATGGGTATCAAACGAAGCAAAATTTTGCATGCTTTTCACTTTATTAGTTTATTTTAAATTCTTAAATTTTCACAATTTACCGTATATTTTCTAAATTACTCAAATTTTCAAAATATGCAATATGGGTATCAAATTACTTGCTTAAATTTCTTTATAAGAGTTTTTTTTTGAAAATACTAAAATATTCACAAAATACCATATTTTTACGGAAATACTCAAATTTTCAAAAATTTTCATTGTGGGTATCAAACGAAGCGAAATTTTGTTCATTTTTTCGCTTTATTAGAGTTTTTTTGTAAAATACTTTTTTCACAAAATATTGTTTGGAAAATTTAGTTTTTTATATGATGATTAGATCTTGATTGATTTTTTTTTGCATTATTTTCAGAGTTTTGTTTTTGTTTTATCAGTAGATGCTAGAAGATGCTTTCTGATATGTTTGATATGAAAATTTTAAATGATTATATTAATTCAAATTTCAAATTTATAATTGAAGACTACATTTTCAGTTGAACTCTGAAGATTCATGATCTGAATTTAAAAAAAAAAATAAAACTTTGGTAGCTAATTTATAGAAAAAAATAACCTTAAACCCGGGCAGACGGTAATAACAAAATTCATGCCATTTCAATAACAAATACTGTTAAAATAACAGAAAAAGTAATGGAATCTTCTTGAAAAATTCATATTTGCACAAGGGTTTAATAACAGTTTATGTTATCATGACAAAATTTGTTATTGGTCTGATATTGGTTGAAAGCCAAAACCACTTGGGAATAACATTTTTTGTTATGGAAGAATCCTCAAATTGTTATTGGAATGATCGGATTAGTTGTTAAAATAACAGAAAATAATAGCAAAGATATGTTCGAAGAATAACTAAAAGTGTTATTAGTCCGTTATTACAATAACAATCCAATAACAAAAAAATCATAACGACAAATAACAAATCTTGTTATCAATAACATTAAATGTTATTGACCTCAAATAAAATCAAATCAAATTATTCGCTCTACAGCATTGCCTTGGCGTTCTCGATTGCGAGATTCCTACTCAAAACTAGGTGTCCGAAGGCTTGATTGTTGAGGCAATTGCAAACCTCTTTTTACACCTTAGCTTCCATCTACCCCGGGATTCGAACTGACGACCATTGGATTGTTAGTCCAACTGCCTACCAGCGACTCCACCGAGACAGGACCCAGGGAGACGACTCCTACACCTGGACTGAGCTAACGACCTAACCTTTTTAGGTTAGTCCGGGACCAACATTTACTTCCCTTCCGACGGAAGGCGTGATCAGACAAATCTCGTCTCGAAAAATGCCACCGGGACCGTCTGGGATCGAACCCAAGCCGACTGGGTGAGAGGCAATCACGCTTACCCCTGCACCACGGTCCCGATTGACTTAGTATTCTCAAATATCAAAAAATGTTATTCCCAAGTTATTTCCGTCTGCTCGGAAAATGCAAAATTTGTTACAACTTGCAATTTTTTTGTCCTGCTTAAAGCAAAATTTAAAACACATGAAAACAAAAACAGTGCAAAAGAAAAAAAAATCAAAAAAGAGCTTTTCCACAATGTTTTCCCACGTGCATTTCAAGTAAACGCTCTCGAACCCAAAGTGTCACACCAAGTTTTGAACTCTTAACTTGTTTTGCCCCAGCAAAAATCTATGTCACCGAGACCAAAAAAAAAAAAATATGCAAATCATAATACTCCAGCTGTGTGTAAGTGTGACAAACAAAAATATTTGCATGATTCAATTGGCAGCGGAGCCATCAGCGTTCACGTTTCCCTTAGCTGCCGGTATTTTTCGGGGTGGAAGCAAAGTTGCACACGCACTTAAGCCACCAGCAATCGATAATCTCACGTAACATCGCTGCCCAGGATCAGAATCCCTTCCTTCTCCGGAGGCAAAAGTTCTTGTGCCAGCTCAGACTGTGTGACACAAATAAGTTGTTTACGTCGTCGATGCTAGATTTCCCTGCAGATTTTGTCACGTTTCCATTTCAAACAAATGGCACGGAATTGATTTGGAAATCCAACCGCCCCCACCCCCTGCTCCCTCCCGAAAACGGAACAAATAGAAAGAAAAAAAACTTTCACTTTTCCCCCCTTCCCCCCCCAAACACACCGGGTTGGAGGGGATTTTCCTCGGGTATGCTCCCGGTGCGGGGGAAAAAGGGCGATATGTTTGAATGGATAACTCGTTTGTTTTGATGCGACGTGTTAGCTCCCTGCCATCATCAATATTGGCTGGCAGAGGCATCAGCAAGAGGGGGTCCTCCTTTTTCGCCGAAACATTTTTCAGCTGCTGATCTATCGATGAGACACGGTGGGATGACTTTAAATTGAAAATTGGTCAAAAATAATTAGACTATTAATTATTAAAAGCATATCATGGATTCAAATAAATATTGCGTTTTTGTTATGAGAAAAGACATTATGGTCGAATTTTCGAAATGTCAGAATATCTATACAATTCGATGTCATCTGACGCAATGTGGAAAACCTAAAAATCAATTAATTTACTTAATATGTATTTCTATTAATGTTATTTCAAGATTATTATATTTGCTGTTTGATTTTTCTTTTGTTTAAGAAAGCAGCAGTTTTATACGAAATCGGTCTTTTTTCATTAATTTTAATTTTTGTATTTTTTAATCCGGCTGAAACTTTTTTGGTGCCTTTGGTATGCCCAAAAAATCCATTTTGCATCTTTAGTTTGTCCATATAATTTTTCATACAAATTTGGCAGCTGTCCATACAAAAATGATATGTGAAAATTCAAAAATCTGTATCTTTTGAAGGAATTTTTTGATCGATTTGGTGTCTTCGGCAAAGCTGCAGGTATGGTTGTAGTATGAACTACACTGAAAAAAAATGATACACGGTAAAATTTTTTTTGATGATTTTTAATTACACTTTTTGTTACTAAAACTTGATTTGCAAAAAAAAAAATATTTTATTTCTTTTATTTTTTGATATGTTTTAGAGAACATTAAATGACAACTTTTCAGAAATTTTCAGAATAGTCAAAAAATCGAAATATTGGTCGCATTTTTTTTTTAAAGTTTTTAAGTTATAGCCATTTTAATGTAACTATTTTCAAAATAGTCGCAGTTATTGATTTTTTTAAAATAGTGCCCATGTTTGCCCACTCTTGAAAAAAATATTTTTGAAAAGCTGAGAAAATTCACTTTATTTTGCAAAGTCCGAATAACTTTGTTGATACGACCCTTAGTTGCTGAGATATTGCCATGACAAGGGATAAAAACAAGAAAATTGATGTTTTATAAGTCTCATATAAACAACCCACCATTTTCTAATGTAGATATCTCAGCAACTAATGGTCCAACAATGTTAAAACATGAAACATTCGTAAAATTTTCCGATCTTTTCGAAAAAAATATTTTCATAAATTTTTAATAAAAACTAACATTTCAAAAAGACCAAACATTCAATATAACGCCCTTTTCTGACTTCTCAAAATGTTTTTTTTTGCGATTTTGCTGATAGTTTTGATTATTTCCGTTTCATAAATTCAAATGTTTTTGGTTATTTGTAACATTTTGAAGTTTTGTCATAGTTACGGTCTAAATAAGGCTTGTATTAGTCAAACCTTTGCCATATCAATCATAAAATATTTTACAAAACTGAAGATTTTATGATATTTGATAAAATTTATAATAATAAAAAAATATATCTAAATCCTTTTTGATACCATTTCTGACCAAAAATTTTCCCCCTAAGTGCGACGTGTGTTTATCATCGCTTTTTCCCAGAAGAAAAAAAAAAGCTCAACGTTCAACATCTCCATTTATGCAAATTAGCCCATACATGACACACACACACAGACGTCAACGTCGACGATGATGATGATTGCGATTGGGACACCGGGTTTTGATCAACGAGAAAGAAAGAATCGAAACTGTGTTTTTTTTTTTTTGGGAGGAGGTTTTCTCCGGAAAATAGATGAACTGATAGCTATTTACGATTCCAATAAACTAGCGGTAGAGCGCCTTATCTGCTCTCTCTTTTTTTTCGTTTAGTCCTTTTGAATTTCGTCGTATGGCTTTATTTTAAAGCATTGACTGAGGAGCTTCCGCCAGAGTGGGAAGTCGGCTGCTGTCAGCAGGGTTGACGATCAATCTTGCCGCCAGTCGGGACACAACGGGTAGACGGAAGATTCCAATCTCGGGAAGACTCTTGGGCTGTGGTGTGAGCGCTCTATTCAGCTGAATGAACAGACTAGATTGAGTTTCTCGCTTTCTATAAAAGATGGGGTAAAGTGAGATTATGTAGTTATGTTCAAGAATTTTCAGATGTTATAATGATGATTAGTTTGAAATTCATTATTAAAGTTTTTCTATAAACAAACACACAATATAGCTATTGTGAGCCATTTCACCCAAGCTGCCTTTTTATAATATCCAAAAAATCTTTACTCTTCTCTTATGCAAATAGTCCAAATAACAAGTTCCCATACACTTTCCCTACCATACAGTAACTTCATGCCTGTTGAGATTATCTACCGCACGTACTCGACGAACTCTTCTGCCTAGATCTATCGGAACTCCATTTGCGAAGACGTACGAGAACGCTCCCGGGCTAAGAAAACTTCCTCCTCGTGGCGAGTGCATCCTTCTCGTACGAAAAGCCAGAAACCCGCAAAGACCGACCTCGGAAAGCCGGAAAGAAAGGATTACAGAAATTTTCTAATTAAATTGAAAGAAAGTCGGAAATATTTACAATCTGCAACCGCAGCCCGGAAGGAGTCCCAGTATGAGCTTAGAGGGTTGAAATTTAGGGTAGAGTTAACAATTCTGAAGCTGACATTAGAAACTGATGAAGTCTGTTCAAAGTAGGACAATCTACCCTTTTCAGAAACCAAGCTGCACAGGATTCGACGAAAAGCCGGAATGATGCCCTGCGGTTTGATATTTTATCAGCTTTCGCATTGCGTTGCAAACGAAAGGACCTCTGCTACAGAGTTCACCGAGGTTAGGCTAGGACGATGTAATGCTGCTATTATTGAAGCTAGAATGTCTGAAAGGTATGGAAGTTTGGAGTTGAAGTTGAACGAAGTAGACAATTCAAACAAAGTCATAGACATATAGATATAAATTTCAGTACAATGTATCAAGATTTCTATCGACCTTCAACTAGTCGAAGATCAAAATTTAGTTTCGACTTCGTCCGGTCAAACCAACCCCAGATTAAAACGATGCATCAGTTCAAATCGAAGGAAATTACGCAAAACTTGCCAAGTTGGAAACTCAAAGATTCCGGACCAGGAAACCCCTTCTTCTGGCATGCACATGGAAAGTGAAATCGCCCGCGGAGCAATACAACTCACTCCCCATTACGATCCAAAGTTTGTCTAATGAAGGTCCTCCAAACATTCCCCCTTCTCAGCCGAAACCGGAACCGACCCGGAAGATCCAGCGGATCCGCTGCAGAGTTGTTCTGGTGCGCTGGAATACGTCGAGTCCGGTTTCGGATGCGTTCGACCGGATCAACACTGTGCTGCACACGTACACACACACACACACACACAAACACTTTTACAAACATCACAAGAATAAATATGTAAGCAGAGATCTGGTAGAGAGTTGCAAACTTGCAAGAGTTGTGATACTCTTACGTACTCTAGCAAGAATCGGTTTGTTGTCCCTATGTTGGACCTAACACAAAAATCTTGGCTTGGTTTCAACAAACTTTTTAATGAATCGCAAAACAAAATTTAGAAGATGAAACATAAAACAAACATTTCAACACTTACCCTTCGCACTGCAGGCTAGGCAAGCATGCTGTCAATGCTGGTTTGGTCGTCGACAGGATATTAAATTTTCAATTTTCGGTTTTCGTTTGTACTCTGCACTCTGTACGCTTGTACGAAGCATCAGATCGATTGCGGGGGAGCTAGGGGAGTGTTGTAGTACACGTTGAAGATTGGATTGGAAGCTGGTGAACTTGTGTATGGGACCAGGAGCGGTTTTGTGGAGTTTTTAGAGTTAAAATTGGAAAGGGTTATTTAAATTAACTAACTAAAAAATGTCTGTAAAATGATGAATCCAACACAGTCAAAATTTCGCACCATTTAAAGGTGTTAAATGTAATACGTAATGTTTCCTCTTTCATGATGTAATTATACCTCAATTTTAGTTTAAATGTGGAATTATTACGAAAAAGTGGTATGTTTACAATTTTTAGACATAAAATAACAATTTTTTTCTGAAATGAATGATTCTCGCTGAGATGCGACAGCTTCTTACACAATGTATCCAAGAGGTTAAAGAAAATATGAGTCTTAGACACACCGCTTGGAAAAAGAGAACATTTTCTTCAAGATTCGAAAGGCGTGTGTGTTCTATGGGATTTCTCACATTTTTTTGAATTTATCATTAAAATACCATGAAAAATCATTTTTGCGATTAAAATGGTTTAACTGCGAACTAAATTTAATGCAATTGTCCAAATCATTTATTTGAGTTCGATAAAAACATTTTTATGAAAATATACAAATTGATCATTCTACCTGCATATTAAAAAAAAAATCTGATCAAGCACAAATCTGAAGGGGAAACCCCAAATCAGTGTTTCTTTTCGACCCATTTCCCCCCTTGGCTAATGTTCAAGAACTCCACCCCCAGTTGTAGAACTCACCAACAGCAACATTTCTTCAGAACATTGTATAGCTGTAAAATTCAAACGCAAAAAGTTACAAGAAGATTTCAGACTTCAGGACCAATGGTTCGCGATGCTTTCGTTTGTCTAGCGCATTTTTGGTTGTAACTTGTTTTGTAGTCATCAAAAATCAACACTATGTTCAGCAAAGTTGTACGATTTGGTGTGTTCTACAATTCCTTCATACACAACTTTGTCAAACTCCGTAACTGAAAAGCACTACAAACAAAAAATGTGCCGCGAACCAAAAAATGAGCGTCGCGATGGTTGACATCACTGCTGCTTACTAAAATATAAAATGTTTAACAATTTATTTGTTTTTAAATCCATTTTTCATCATTGTCGCAAGTTTAATGAAATCCAAAGCCTCATAAAAAGCATTTCTTTAAATTGTATCTGAATGAAACCAAAAAAAAATCATGTCGTTGTTTTATGCCAACCAATTTTGCTTAATGAGAAATTTATTTTTGAATTTGGTATTCAGCAAAACGTCATGTTTAAAGGAAAATCCAAGCTAACAATAATTGAAAATATCACTTACAAAAAAAAAAATAACAATGTCATGATTGAAACAATCTTAAAATTAGAGGATTTTTTTCAAAACATGTTTCAATATTTGCAAGAACTGTTCTTGCTTGGAAGTATGAGATTTCTCATGAGAATTTTCTTTTAATAATTGTTAACACTGCGCATTTTCGAAAATAAGAAAAAAATATTTTGAAATTTGTCATGTTTCCAACAATATAAAAATTCGCAAAGATTAATTAAAGAAATCTTAATACCCAGTTCATATTTGAAAATAAAATAAAAAAAAAAACTCGCTAAAATCAATGACAATATTATCTTTAAAAAGTACTAGAAACTTTCAAACAAATGCAAAAAACTGAAAAAAAAACTGCTCATGTTTGAAATGATATGAAAACTTTTAGGTACCTTTCTCAATTTGAATTCTGCACAATACCTTTATGGCAGGGGTGCACAAAGTTGTTGGATGCCGGGCCAAATTTGAAATTCAAATGAGCTTGCGGGCCAAATGCATAAAGACTCAAAAGTGCATTTATCACTTGAAGTTTTTTTTAAACAGTAAACTCTCTCTCTCTCTCTGTCGATATTGAAGGGACCGGCGAGAGCGAGAGGTACCAAATTATAAAACGGAAAATCAAAGCATTGAAAGGGACACAAAAAAAAATGACTGATGGAACAATATTGATATCGAGAAGATCGATAGCCAAAGAGCCGAATGTATCTGTATTTTTTTAATCGTTATCTTTATTTAAAAATAATAAAAAGCCAAATAATAAGAGTTTTTCATTAGTTTTATTTTTGTTATTGTATTTGAATAAGGATTTAAGTTTTTTTTTATATTTTGAAAATGGTGACATGAAATCTGAACAATTTTTGTAACGGCGTAATTTTATTTTAAATTAAAAATTAACTAATGAAAAATCGTTGCGATTTTCCAACAATTAGGCCAATGACTATGTTTAAAAATGTTTTTGTCTCTCGACTCTGGCCATGGTCGAGGGGAGGCAAACTAATTAAAAGAAGTATAAAAATTGAAATTAAAAACCAGAATTTATACTTTTTAATGAAAAAAAAAGTGCTGGAAAATGTATTAAACTCGCGTACAGTTAATTTGCAATAATTATTTACAAAGAAGATTCAAAAAAACATTTTAGCAAAAAAGAACAATTTTTGTTGTACTGTTTTTAGAAAATTAACTAAAATTCAAATTATTATCGAATAAACTGCATTTTATATGGATTTCAGCTGATGGCACTCAATATACCTTCATTTTGAAAAAGTATAAAATCATTTTACAAAAATGGTCAGCGGGCCATTTTACATTATCATTCAAAATGGGTCCGCGGGCCACGTTTGGTCACCCTGCTTTATGCCACTTTGGTCACCCCTGCTTTATGGATTAATCTTAAGTGGAAAATGGTGTTGTACATGAAAAATTTAAAAATTGTTGGAAACATTAAGGTTTCCAAGAATGTGATTTTTTAGAGATAAGGATTTTTAAATTTTTCTAATTGAAACATATTTTCATTGTGTGTTGCGCAAATGAAAACGTGTTATTTAAAATTAAGAGGATAATTTAATTGCAATAAAAATATACTATTAAATAAAGATAATAAAAAATAGATAAATTATGTTAATAATATTTATTAAGATTGAAAAAAACATAATACAAACAAATAACATTTAATGCTGAAAAGTGACATTTTGGCTAGTTGAACTTTTTAAAGAAATAACTTTTTTTAATAAATAATCAAACTCATATTCCACTTAATAAATTGTTAATGTCAAAACTGGGATTAACAATAGGCCATAAGTTTGAGTAAAACAGAAATTGAAAAAAGGCTTTTGTTTTTATTGTCTTTCAGATAAGGGAATATGATATAATTGAAAGAGAAACAAAGAAAATTTTAAGAAGATTAAAAAAATATTTTTTTGTCAAATTGTATAAATATTTTCCCTAAAATAAAAGAGTAAAATATATTATGTTGCTTCAAGAATTTTTGTACTTAGAATTTAGCTAAGCTTGATAAATTGCTTTTAATGCTTTATGAATATTTGAAACATTTATCGAAGAAAAAATAACTGACGATTTGATGGTTCCGCGTGACTTCTATTGCAGATAACATTTTTTTCTAAATTACTGATATTTTTAAATTCAAAAAATGTTGCATTATGCTAAAAAAATGTAAAAAATCACTCAAAATCAAAACTAAATTTTAAGCATAAGCATAAGCATAAGCATAGGTGCCCACCCGCAGTTGCTACTCCGTTATTGACCAGGACCTCCAGAAGTTACATTCACGAGCCATGGAAGATGAGTGGGAGCTATCTTTCCTCGCTTCGCAACTTCTCAAAGGCCCCTATCATGCTGATCAATACCGGCGCCGGCCACGACCAGTGGTAGGGTCACGGGGAAGTGGATGGGAATGTTAGTCCGATACTTGAGTGATAGAGACCGCCCAATCGACTGCTTCTCCGACAAAGTATCACATGAGTTTTGAGGGGGTTAGTAGATGGGTATGAGGTCAGGATTCACGAGTGGCAGTGATGTGACCATGAGCATTTTGTTTATCGGTTGAAATTTTTAAATCTTAGGCAGCCGGCTGCGGAAAGATAGATAATTGATTATTTAAAAAGTTTTTTTTATCGAACGCGTGCCAGCCGAGCAGTAGTGCTATGGGCTGGACTTATCAGTATATTTTTACTGTTTTTACAATTTAGATAACGCGAGCAAATTTCAGAAATAGCAAATGAATGACGCTTTACTCTTCATAAAATCGAAAGCTTGATGAGTTAATACTAAAACTGCCAGTTGGAATAAATTTTACGATCATTTACGACGGAAATTATCGCGAAAAACAGGACTGCGCGTCCCTAGAAGCACTGCACTTATGATGTCATTATTCAATTATAATAACCAATCACCCCATGCACACAAATAGCAACACAAAAGAAATGAAAATAAGCATGCAAAAACAAGACAGCGCGCCCCGTGGGCAGCGCACTAATCAAAAAATCAAAACTAAATTTTGCGGTCAAATAAAAAAATTAAAGCGTTTCTTTGAAGAAGCTGAAGAATTATGTGAAAAATGAGATATGTATTTTGTGTTGTAATTATAGATTGCTATGTATAAAAAGCAAAAAAAAAAGTTCAATCAAGTTTTTATTTATTGTTTTTATGATATTTGAAATCATTCAAGTTATGGGTTAAATGGCCTTCAACATGCACATTCAAAGCGGGTCCACGGACCAAACAAAACATGATCGTGGGTCATACTTTGATCACCCTGGACTTAAATCCTATAATGTGTACTTATCATTAATTGAAACTAATTGAAAACACTTTTGAGGAAAATCATTAATTGTGTTTTAACATTTTGAAACAATTAACAAAAATAAATTGGATGTTTTCAAATAAAATTAGACTTTGTAGTAGAAAAGAAGATAGATATTTATTAAGATATTAACTGTTTAGTAAGGAGCCCAAAAGATTCTGATATATTTGTCATTTTTTTCGGTTTTAATTAGTAAGCTTGAGCGGTAGCAATATCCGTGTATATAAATGACTTATTTTTATAGAAAGTATAGATGAATATAGAAAGTATATAGCTGAATGGAATGCAAAATATAAATTCACTCGATCACAAACTCAACCATTCCAATCCAAATACCGATTTTGTATGATAATAGTAAAGTAATTGAAATTTATAAGTTTATTAGTCATTTTTGCTATATGAATGCTGACACGACGAAGTAATTTTAATTTAATAGAATAATTTAAAATGAACATTTTCGATCTTTATAAAAAAATAATATGACGATGATAAATAGTTTTCAACATTATACATTGAAACTAAACATTTAATTTTTCCTGAAATCTTGCCTACAAAGCAAAAAATCCGATGGTAAAATCGCATGCAAAAGCATGCACATCACCTTCGTCTAAATAAACATTTAATATTACACACTGCATGTACATTTTTTGCAAACACAAAAAAAGTTGCAACCGACGGGATTCAAACCCAGCACCAACAGTAAGGACTGGCGCCTTAGCCCACTCGGCCATCAGACCAATGAAAAGTTGTTAGGATAAACGCATATATGAGCTTGACATTTCGGTCGAGTAAGTTTCGCATACTGATGGGCTACATATTTC